>NC_143260.1:37842172-38148272 GCF_984573655.1 Nuphar pumila
GTATGCCATGTTCCGAAAGATGATGAATAAAATGATGAGTGAACAGGCTGGGACTAGTGCAGAAAAAAATCAATTCAGAGAAAAGTTCCACGGGCACAAGAATAAGAAGGCTCCCAAGAAGCAGATTCAGTCAGAAGAAATCTCAGATGAATCCGAATCAACTGAAGACACTGAGGAAGAATATAAGGTGCATCCGGCATTTCAGAAACGTGGCCGAGAACAAAGGAGGAGCCGCAAAGCAAAGAATCAAGTTACAGAGGAACCCCTGCAGTCGCAATTCAGGGAAATGGCCCGAGTTGTTAAGGATCTCCAAGCCCGTGACAAGGGCAAGAAAGTCTTTACCAGTGAGGACTTCTATGACGGCCTCGAAGGGGATGATGATCTCGAAAACCTTCCCCAAAAATTCATCAAGTTCGATGGCTCTGGCGATCCGAAAGCCCATCTCGCCACTTTCTTCGCAGAGTGTTCAAGATTCAAGAGAGATAACAGAGCATTGTTCCTGTGTTTCCCTCGCAGCTTGGAAGGAGTTGCAGCTAAATGGTATGCTGAGCACATCAACCCCATCGAGCTCAAGGAGTTCGATAAAGTGGTAAATTTATTTATTGAACGCTTTTTGTTCAATACAGAAGCGCTCCCGACATTAAGTCATCTCTACAGTCTGAGGCAGAATGAGAATGAAAAAGCACGGGACTTCATTCACAGATGGAGGTCAGCCTGTAATAAGATGAGAGATCCTATCTCGGAAAGGCATGCATTGTCCCTAATCCTCAACAATTTTTCGCAGTCGTTAAGAGGATTGATCTCCACAGCGCCATCCAGGACCTTCATTGAGCTGACTGAACGAGCCGAATGGCTCGAGCTGAGTGTGAAAAATGGAGTCTATGAAGGCTTTACCTTTTCCAAGAACAACTCTCAGGGTGAGCAGAAGAAGAAAGCTCACTTCACCTTCTCTGCCAACAATAACAACAACAACAGCCGAAATCAGTACAAAGGGCAGAAGAAAGATTACTGCTACGGTACAGGCAATCCTAGCAATAAAGGAGATCAGAAAACGAAGCCTGCTCCTCAATACAGCAAGCCTTCTCAGCAAGACCAAGGGCCGAAACTGCGTGAAAAGGTTAAACATGAAGGATAGAGTTATGATCGAAAATTTACTCCTCTCGACCAATCATTCGAAGATGTGCTCGAGTATATGCTGTCGAAAGAGATGGTCAAGTTGCCTAGATTGGCTGATCCCCCTGTGCCTATGGGGAAATGGAAGGATCAATTCTGCAAGTTCCACAGAACAGTGGGACATAGCACTGAGAACTGTTTCGTTCTCAAGAACATTGTGCATGATCTTATCGATAAAAATCTATTGGTAGAAGGAGAAGAAGAAGAAAAAATGGACATTCTTAAGCAGCCTTTTCCTGCACACACCACAGCAGTAGTATCTGCCCAACCATTCCTGCCTCACGAACACATCAAGCCGTGTTCTACACAAGATCTACAAGTTCAACATCAGGTATCAGTGCTTCGACAAGCGACTCCTGATTCTAAGAAGATGGATCTAATCTCAGCATTGGGTAAGATGAAAGTCTCCGAAGCATCGGTAAAGTCAGTCCCCAAGTCAAAGGGACTTCCTGATTTTCTCAATCAAATCATCAAGCCCAAGCCGGGGAATTCAAGTCAGAAGCCTCTGACCGCTCTGTCTAATGTTTCCATTCTTGACTTGGCCAAGAGTTCCTGCAAGCATCAGCAAGTACTGGACGATCTGCTCAGAAAAATCAAAGTTAAGCCCAGTATTACTCCTGAAGACATGGCACAAATTGTGAATTCAGCTATGACTAATGCGCTGATTACTTTCTCGGATGAGGACCTTCCAAAGCCTCATTCCTTTCACAATAATGCTCTTTACATCGTCGTTCGGGTAAGGGGAATGACAGTACCCCATATACTAGTTGATGGAGGCAGCAGCCTCAACATATGTCCCGAAATGACCGCAAAGGCGCTAGGCATTAAGGAAGAAGAATACATTCCAGATCCTATCACCATCTATGGGTTTGACAACCATGGTCAGACGGCAAAAGGCAAGATATTCCTGGAAGTATTCATTAATTATTCGGTACATTCAGTGCTTTTTCATGTGGTCAATGTGCCACCCACCTACAATTTGCTGCTCGGAAGGACATGGATTCATAATGCAAATGCATTACCTTCCACCTTACATCAATGCGTAAAATGGTCAAAAGGTGGAATGATTACAACAGTGCTCGGAGAGGACCCGGAAGAAAGGCTCCCACAGCCTATGATACCTCGACCATCATTCACTGCAGATATTCCTAGCATCAGAGAGAATGAAGAAATCAGTCTCAAAGAAAGTCATGAGATACTCCAGGCAACATCAGAATTATCCCTGCACACTGTAGCCATGACCCGGTGGAAAGGTCCCAAGTTCTTCAAGATTGGAGGTCGTGTCAGCTACGACACTGTCAAAGATCATCCATTGTTTCCACAATTCATGAAAGTAAGAAAGAGATTCGATTTACTTCTGAAGCATGGTTATCAACCCTTTAAAGGACTGGGCAAAAATGAAGATGGTCGTGTCGAGCCAATGATCCAAAAGCATCGTCCCCACAGGGCAGGATTAGGGTTTTCCGGCCGGAGCTCACCAAAGAAGACTGTTTTTGTTAGAGGGGCACATTGAGAATCGTTGTTGCATTTCCTTTCTATTCCTTTCAAAATAAATGTCTCAATGTCTTTTATCAATTCAAATCAATAAAATGTCAAGTTTCCTTGTCTATCTGGATGCCATCTGCCTCTTTTGTCTCTACATCCTCATTTTATAACTCAATGTCATTTTATGCATAATTCTTTTTTTAATGATGGTTTGTTGTATGATGGACGATTTTTCCTGAATCCCATTTCTTATCCAAAATTTCAGAAATGTCTTCCCGAGCAATCAAGAAACTCGTTATCAATCCAAAGGCTTTCCAGAAATCGGCAGCAATTCACTGAGTCAAAGCAAGCACAGGAGATGACAAGATTGCAAAACAGTTAGATGATTATGCAGAATTTGATCCGTCTCTTCAGGAATTACCAGAATTCGCCTCAGTTCAGAAGCAAGATGAACCATCCGCTCTAGTACAAGATCCTACTGAAGATGTCAATATCGGCTCAGAGGAAGATCTCAAGATTCTCAAGATCGGTACCAGTCTAAGTCCGAAAGAGAAAGAAAGGCTTACAAAGTTCCTCAAGCAACATGAAGAAGTGTTCGCGTGGACATATGAAGATATGCCGGGTTTAGATCCCAAATTGGTCGAACACCGACTCGTTTTGAAGCCAGATGTAAAGCCAGTTAAGCAAAAGCTAAGAAAAATGGATCCTAGAATAGAGCAACAAGTCAAAGAAGGACTTGAAGATCTGCTAAAAGCAGGATTTATTCGAACTATTGACTATCCAGACTGGTTAGCCAATATCGTTGTTGTCCCAAAGAAAAGTGGCAAAGTCAGGATTTGCATAGACTTCAGAGACCTCAACAAGGCAACTCCGAAGGATGACTATCCACTGCCAAGCATTGATCTGCTGATTGACAGCACAGCGGGACATGCCATGTTCTCCTTCATGGATGGATATTCCGGCTACAACCAGATTAAGTTGGCCGCTCGCGACCAATCTAAAACTTCCTTTACTATGCCTTGGGGCACTTTTTGCTATACAGTTATGCCTTTTGGGCTCAAGAATGCTGGAGCAACATATCAATGGGCGATGGCCGTTATCTTTCATGATCAAATGCGCAAAATCATGGGTGCGTATGTTGATGATATTCTCGTGAAATCTAAAGAGGGAGAGGATCACCTCGAAGCACTTGATCAAGTCTTTAAAAGACTTATTCTTTACAAGTTAAGGCTTAACCCACAAAAGTGTGTCTTTGGAGTCGAATCAGGCAAACTGTTGGGTTTTCTGGTCAGTAAAAAAGGAATTGAAGTTGACCCAGCCAAAGCCAAGGCTATCATTGATATGCCACCCCCGAAAAATCTCAAAGAGTTGCGTAGCCTTCAGGGACGCATGCAATCAATTCGGCGATTTATTTCCAACTTGGCGATGAGATGTGAACCTTTCAACCACTTGCTCAGAAAAGGAGTAAAGTTTGAATGGGGACCAGAGTGTCAGCTATCGTTCGATCGGATCAAGAAGTATCTTCTCAATCCTCCAATCCTGAAGCCGCCAGAATTGGGAAAACCTCTTCTGTTATACATCTCAGTCAATCAAGTCGCATGTGGCAGATTCTTGGCCCAATACAAAGAAGGCAGCCTGATAGAACATGCCATCTATTATGTGAGTAAGACTTTCATAGATTATGAAAAGAAATACTCTCAAATAGAGAAGACCTGCCTAGCTCTGGTATGGATGTGTCAGAAGCTAAGACACTACCTGCTAGCATCAGAAGTCAAAATCTTGTCTAAACTCAATCCTCTCAAGTATATTTTAGAGCAGCCTTTCCTCAGCGGACGAGTCACAAAATGGCAAGTCTTATTGATGCAGTATGACTTAGAATATGTCTCGCAGCAATCAATCAAAGGCCAAGCAATTGCAGACCAATTGGCGGATTTTCCTCTGGTAGAGGAAGTGAAAGCCGAAGATGATTTCCCTGGTGAGCAGATTTGCAATATCCAGCAATTTTCAGTATGGAATTTATTTTTCGATGGTTCTAAGAATATGGCCGGAATAGGCATCGGAATTTTATTAATCACTCCTGAGAAGGAGATGATTCCATTTTCCCTCAAGTTAGATTTTCAATGCACTCATAATATGGCTGAATATGAAGCCCTAATTCAAGGTCTAAAGATTCTACTAGACTTCAATGTCAAGAGAGTACATGCCTACGGTGACTCATTACTCGTTGTCAATCAAGTTCGAGCCGAATGGCAAGTGAAAGATCAGAAGTTATTTCCCTATCAGAAAATTGTTTCAGCTCTTGTCTGCAAGTTTGAAGAATTTCAGTTATTCCACATCAAGAGAGATTTTAATCAAGTGGCTGATAGTCTCGCCAGTTTAGGCTCCATTATGGCATTCAGAAATGGAGAATCTTGTCGCTCTTTTGAAATTGGCAGACTTGACCAACCTGCTTTCCTTCCAGCGGAACAAGTAAACCAGGCTGAGCAAAGGAAGAAACCTTGGTATTACAACATCAAAAATTTCATAGAAACCAGCGAATTTCCTCCAGAACTCTCAAAGAAAGAGCAGCAAGCAATCCAGCGTATGTCTACTCGATACTTCATTTTGGCCAATGTCCTCTATCGCCGTGGATTCAGTTCAGAGTATTCCAGATGTTTAGATGAAGACGAAGCCAAAGAAGTCGTGCGAGAAGCACACGAAGGCATTTGTGGTGGCCACGTCGGCTACCAAACCCTTGTCAAGCAAATCATAAGAGCAGGGTATTATTGGAAGACTATGCAACAAGACTGTTATCATTATGTGAAGAAGTATGTACAATGTCAGATACATGCACCTTTCATCCATGCTCCAGCAACTTATTTACAGTCGGTTGTTTCTCCATGGCCGTTCTCCATGTGGGCCTTCGATGTCGTAGGTCCCATCACTCCTTCAGCTTCAAATGGCCATAAATATTTCCTTGCTGCAACAGAATATTTCACCAAGTGGGTAGAAGCTATCACTCTTCGCACAGTAGAAGGCCGACATGTGGTCTCTTTTATTCACAAGAGCATCCTTTGTCGTTTCGGCATCCCGCATGACATTGTATCAGATAATGGTAGTCATTTCAAGAATGAAAGAATGAAGACATTCTGCTCAAAATTCAAGATCTATCACCATTTTTCCGCTCCATATTATCCTCAAGGGAATGGTCAGGCAGAGGCCACCAACAAGATTTTAATTCGTATCTTGGAGCGAACTGTGGAAACAGGCCGTGACTGGCATGAGAAGATCCACGATGCACTATGGGCCTACCAGACCACTATTCGCACCCCAACGAATGCTACTCCATCAGAATTGGTATATGGAACAGAAGTAGTATTGCCGCTACATGTTCAAAAGCCCGCTTTGAAATTTGCATCGCTGCTAGAATTACCCCTTGATCGATATCAGCAGCAGCGATTGGTACAGTTAGACTTACTCGACGAGAGAAGGCTGAAAGCAGCAGAACATGCTCAATCCTATCGTCAGAGAGTAGCCAGACAGTATGCGAAGTCTGTCATCGAAAGAAGGTTCAAAGTCAATGATTTAGTACTTCGATCCACGGCTTATCTCAAGCATCATACCGGCGGGAAATGGTCGCCAAATTGGGAAGGCCCATATGTCGTCAAAGAAGCATTACCCCGAAACTCATATCGGCTCATCAACGCTGATGGGGTAGAATTGCCAGATCCCATTAATGCTCGACACTTGAAAAAGTTCTACACTTGAAACATTTAGTCTCCTCTTGTAATCTGCCTGTTTCCTTCAAATAATGATTCAACTTTCCTAGTTACACTGGGGCATTTTAAAATTTTGTTCTGTATGCAGGCAGGATAAACAAATTCCTCATTTCACGCACTTGTGTATTCATGTGCATCAATTCATATTCATTTGCATTCAACTACATTAACAACAAGCCCAGTCAGTAGTGGGATTTCAATAAACAGTCCCATCACAATTTCTAATGATTCAAAATTTGAAGGTAATTACCAATACTGAACTAAAACCCAGTGCTCGAACTGGTATTATTTCAAAATCCAGTACTCAAACTGGCACATTTTTAAAATCCCAATTTTTCAGAAAACCGAGTTCCGACTCGGGTTTTTTATTCAAATCATTTTCATTTATTGATCAGGGTTCCGACTCGAGATCTCTCTATGTATTTGAGCTCAGATTCGAGCTCCTCATTTTCATTTGTTGATCCGAGTTCCGACTTGTGATCTCACTATCTTATTCAAGCTCAGAGGCGAGCTCTTCATTTTCTTTTGTTGATCCGGGTTCCGACTCGAAATCTCTTTAGTTACTCGAGCTCAGATTCGAGCTCTTCATTTTTCCTCTGTTGATCCGAGTTCCGACTCGTGATCTCATTATCTTATTCGAGCTCAGATATGAGCTCTTCATTTTCTTTTGTTGATCCGGGTTCCGACTCGAGATCTCTTTAGTTACTCGAGCCTTGACTCAAGCGCTTCATTTTCTTCTGTTGATCCGGGTTCCGACTCGTGATCTCTGAATTTTATTCGAGCTCTGACTCGAACTCATCATTCTCCTTTGATTAATCCAAGTCATTTCAATCATCAAAGTCTGTCAATTGCTCGAATTTGACATTTTGACCTCCAAATTCCAATTTAAATCTTCAAATCAGGCAATTCTCCAATTTCGACCTCTGGGTCACCCAATTTCCAATTCTCAATTTCAATTACCAATTTCCAATTTTCGACCTTCGGGTCAATCAATTGCCAAATTTTTGACCTTCGGGTCAATCAATTTCCAATTTTCGACCTTTGGGTCAATCAATTCTCAATTTTGACCTTCGGGGTCAAACATTTTCGACCTTTCGGTCAATCAATTGCCAATTTTTTGACCTTCGGGTCAATCAATTTCCAATTTTCGACCTTCGGGTCAATCAATTCTCAATTTCGACCTTCGGGGTCACACAATTTCGACCTTTCGGTCAACCAATGCCAAATTTTCGACCTTCGGGTCAATCAATTCTCAATTTCGACCGTCAGGTCATCCAATTTTGACCTTCGGGTCATTCAATTTTCAACAACCAATTTTCCAATTTCCAATTTCGACCTTCGGGTCAATCAATATCAATATCCAAGTTCAATCATTTTCTCTTGCGAGAGACCCTTTTAGGGAGAGTTCGAGGGAGCTCGTTCTTTTCGCATGCTATCCAATTTGTTCACTTAGCCCTTTTTTATAGAGTGTTTGAAGGGACTCGCGTCTTTGTGAACCGTTTGCAAAATAATTTCCAATTTCACACGAGGAACCCTTTTTAAGGGAGAAGCTCGACGGAGACTCATTTTTCTTGTGACCCCCCAATTTCATACTAGGCCATCTTCATCATGAAGGACCCTCTTTGCAGGGAGAGTATGATGGACTCGTTCCTTTCATGACCCAATTTTCAGACCTCACTATTATCGGCCCCCTTTCCATAAGAGAAGCCTAATATTATGGAGTTTTGACGAAAGCTCAATTTCTCTTCGAAAGTTCGTTTTGCAAACACCTCCTCTTCGGGGAAGAGAGGAGTATTTCCCATTTCCCATTCAGGTAAGGGCTAAGCCTAAGTCTCTCTTTTTGGGGAAAAAGAGAGAAGAATTTTCGTCATGGATGTGTTGAGCCGGATTTCAAATACTCATTTTCACCAAGGATTTCAAGAAAATTTTGTCAATTTGTCAAATCAATTATTTGTTGATTTCAGAATCTTTACGGCACAAATCTTTATTTCAGTTTGCCTTTAGCATTACTTCCAAAAGAGTGAAGCTTTTGCGAGAAGAGATTCAAAACTCAAATTCTTTCTATTGGCCAACCAAAAGGATGAAGGATAAGTCCTCGATATGGCCAGAAAAGAAGATTCAATGTTATCGAAAAGTCGTAGATGATCGATATTGATCGCAGTCAATGGCGCATCTTTAAAGGCTATTCTTGTAAGGACGAGGCAGTGGAAATATCCTGAGCGCTAGAAAAGAGAGCATTTACCCAAGCCTTGTCTCCTCCAAATCACCTAAGCTGCAATTAAATATCCACAAAAGGGATCTCTCACCTGTCGTCAAGATGAAGGCAAATTAGGCGAATAGACCCCCGGGGCCAAAGAAGATTCGAAACATCTCCAAGATGACAGAGTTTGTGACGGATCCTTCCAGAGAAAGTCCAAAGCACTGTCAAGATGAAGGTAGATGCGATGGACCTCTCGACAATCCCTAAAAGATATTTAATTTCAGCTATCGCCCAAAGATCTCCAAACCCATCATCCAAGAAGGATCGAAACATCTCCAAGTTGAAGGAGTTTGTGACGTACCCTTCTCAAAAGAGAGAAAGAGAGGAAAAAGAAAGAGAGAAAAGTCAGAACATCTGCAAAATAAAGGAGAATGTAGCAAAAACCCAGAGAGCCAAAAGAGTGCAGAAAGATTATCATGAGAGAAGCCCTCAGGATATCAAACTGCCAGATCTATCAAGAATCCTCTTTAATCTTGTGAAATTCTATTATCAATACTCTTTCATCAATTGCTTTCATAAATATCAAATTCTCTTTCTTGCTCATATCAAGGAAATTGATAACTTCCTTGAAGAAGGTCAATTGCAAGCAATTTGGATTTCAAGTCTCGATTCTACGAAGTGAACCTTGTTTGGAGGTAATGCTTTAGGTAGAAAAGAAGGAATGTCTTTGCAACAATGTGCAACATTTTCAAAAATTTTGAATCAACAGCAGAATTTCCAACATTTTGACAATATTTTCTAGCTATCCTGACATGAAGTGAGAGCTCGATGTCCATTTTCGATGCATCCTGACACCAATTTTAAATCCCTCCTAAGGACTTGATTCCTTCCCTTCTTTGAGAGCATGAACTCTTAGATTGCACACTTCCCTGTGTCCCCACTGTCCCACCATAGACAGTCCCATTTCGGTTCGAGGTCGAACCACCAATCATTTTCCAGCAAAAGGCAATTTCAAAAGTTAATTAGTCTCAGCTATGAGGCGCCCAAAATCAACCCCTTTTCAAGCTTTAGGGACCCCATTTTCCTTCTTTTTGCAAAACCTGTAGGATTTATTGTGCAAAATCCGAAGGTTCCATCATACCAATTCATCTTCCGCCCGATCAGGATAAGGGTACAAACCTGAGCCTCAATCAAAGAGGTATTTCATCTTCCGCCCGATCAGGATAAGGGTACAAACCTGAGCCTCAATCAAAGAGGTATTTCATCTTCCGCTCGATCAGGATAAGGGTATAAACCTGAGCCTCCTTTAATGAGGTATTCCATTTTTCTGCCCGATCAGGTCAAGGGTTAAAAACCTGAGCTTCGTTCCACACGAAGCATTTTCTGTCCCATCCAGGTTAAGAGCAAAAACCTGAACTTCGCTTTCACTGAGCGAATTTATTTCCTCTTTATTCTCCATTTCATATTTACCATCTTCTTCGGGCTAACTTCTTCATACCTAGTCAGATCCTTCTAACTGGGGCATTTTTTTTATATATAGCCCAAATTTGGTGTGTTTTCTTTGCCACTAAGCTTGACCACAAGCCGGCTTAGTAGCAAAGAGGGGCATCTGTAAACACCCCAAATTTTCACTCACATTCTTGACATTGCCCTTAATCGGCACATTTCAGTTCTCCAGAAGCAATGAAGGGCAAAATAGTCATTTTTAAAGATTGAACCTGGCAGAAAGTCCTAAATTTTACTCTTGAGCCTCAAAATTTCTATATTTAGGTTCAGAGACATCTTCAAATGGCAAAATTTCAAAATCCTCTTTCTGGACAAAGAGTTAGAATTTCCAAGTCCGAGCTTAGAGTGACATTTCACTGAAACATGTCTTTGCATCGCATTGCATGAACACTTTGCATCATTTCATTGCATAGCATATCAGTTTGAGATCCAGAACTCCTAATTTTCAAAATTGTCCATCCAGATTTGATTTTTAAACTTTTCAAAATTAATTTTTAAAACCCTGGGTTTTCAAAATTGCCAATCTTTCCCATTTTACCCCCAGGACTTTGAATTACAAAAATTTTTCTCAAGAAAAACAATCTGGATATTTGGATATTGATTTTAAAGATTTTATCTCAAAACTTTTTGCAAAAGATTTTAAATTTCTTTACAAATTTTGTTTTTACATTTATCCATATTTTTGCCCTGAAAACCCAATTTTTCCAAATTCTTGAAAAATAAATAATGTTTTATCTCGTATTTTCAAATAAATGGAGTGGGACCCGCCTTTGAACTAGCATCATACTCAGACTCTCAGGTAAGTATCTTATTCTCAAGTGGGACCCACCCGGAGATGGCACCAATTTCGTAAATTCCTCTTCTTTTTATTTTCTTATTTTTATTTTATTTTTTTATGTTATGTTCTAAAGTAGTGGGCCCACACATTTGCGGCACTCCACTTGAAAATAAAAGATTTGCTAAAACAAAATAAAACTTTATTTTCAAAAAGAATTAAAAAAAAAAATTGGCTGAGGTGGCATCTCCAATTTAATTTTATTCTTTTTATTTTTTTTATTTATTTCTTTTATTTACTATTCATTTTTTTAAAAGAAACAGCCCCAAAACGGCGCCACAGCCAAACTTTCCAAAAAAAAAACATTCATTTTACCCAAAACTTAGGTAAATGAAATAATTTTTTTTTGAAAAACATAAGATGCGCCCCTTTTGGAAAATGGCTGATTTTCAAAATCTCAGTTTTCAAAAGTTTTAAAAACATAACAGAGCTCTTAAAAGAAGACGGCGTTTTTTTTTGTTTTTGAGGAAAGAGGCTGAAGGTCTTTAAAAGACCCAGCTATTGATTGAAAGAGGGGGGCAACCATTGAACGAGAGAGGGGGAAATTTTGAATTGGAGATTTCGGTTTTTGCAGGAGGCTCTCAAGGTGGAAAGGAGGTGGTTTTCCTATTCTTCAGCCATACATTTGCTATCGGAGATCGAGCTTCAGACACTACAGCCCCAGCCACGCAGGAGAGTCACCACCAGCGTCATCCTTCATCCACTCCAGCCCAGCAACAGGAGAGCCACCATCGTTTTTCCCTCTTTTCCTTCAGCCCTCAGTAGAAGCCACCACACGGTTGCTGTCATTTACCTTCAACCCCATCAACAAAAGAGCCCAGCCGCAGGATTTCCACCAGGTGCTACCCTTCCTTCAACCCAGCCAGCAAAAGATTTCAACGTCTCTGCATATTCTTCAGCATACCAGCCGCAGGAGAAGCCATTCAGCGTGGAACTCTTCCACCTTCAGCCAGCTGCATCACCATCCTCCACGTTACCTTCAACCTTCCCATCTTCTTCAGCCCTTCTCTAGCCCAACAGAGGAAATCCAGCAGTTGCTGCTCTCATCTCTTCCAGCCCAGCCCCAGGGGACCTAGCCGATCATCAACAAGAGATCCAGCCTCCCACCTGTGAGATTAGTTGCGGTAATAACCTTCCAGGAGATATTATTTCCTTTCATTCACGGTAGGCAATATCATTTCCATACTTAATGTCATTTTTCCTCTTTTTCCCCTTTCATTTTTTTTTCTCTTGTTTTCCATTTCCCATGTCCCTATTCATCCAAAACGCAGCCTGTGTATTATTAGATTATCAATCGCAGCCTCAATGTCTAAAATTGTTTCTTGAAATGGCTATAATTTATCCATCGAATTCATGTTTCATTATGTAGAACTGAAACATTGATCAACGTCTCACCTTCTACATGTTATGTCGTTTTTGAATTGGACTGAAATTGTCAATTCGGATCAGGTCTTCACATTTTCTCTATAGTTGTTTTGGGTGAAATTTTACATAGGTTTGAGGCCTGATCGTAACCAGCTTTTATATAGTAGCTTTAGAAATGTCTTTACTGAGAAGTCAGCAGGTCTGTTGATTATTTGTTGAAAATTTTTCTGTTAAGGGGATGATAGGATCGTAACATTGGTTCAAAAGGTTCTAAATGCTTGGCCTGCTCTTGTTCTCTTTGTGATAGCCGAGGATATCATATTGATGGCTTAATTATGAACTGTTTGCAGAGATTGGAAGTGATCGTTTATGAACAACCTTATATATATATATATATTTTTTTTTTAGTTTTTCTTTCTTTTCAGGCCCGGATGTTCCTACATTCATCATCACTCAAATGATGCAATTACTAGCAACTCTCTGCAACGATCCATCGTTCAGTAGGGCAGAGTGTAGAAAATAAAAAGCCTGGTGAACAGATGACATGTTTTTTTTTTTTTTCCAGATTGTGGATATTTGTCGGTGGTTGCTGAATGCTTTAGGCTATGGTCTATTGGCCTTCAATAGTTTTTTTTTTTCTGAAGTTATACAGATTTTTCTTGCAGGATTTCTGTTACTGTTTTGTTAAGAATGTTTTGGCAGGCTGTTTGTGTTTCGCCTCTCTTCTATAAGTAGTTTAAACCCTAAGGCTTTGTGATATATTTTCTGTGTATTGATTTTATGGTAATTTACCACAGTTAGCATTCTTTTATGATCAAATGAGTCTTTGTCTTTATGTGAAATGAGTCTTAAGGAGGAAGCATATCAAAGAAAATTTTTTCTATGTTTTGCCAATACTCTGCATACCCCTTTTTCTATATTTTTTTTTATGCCATCAAGTCCATTTGTAATAGCTAATGTACGGAATTCATGGCAATTTGTTTTCCTTATTTTGGTCGGAAGGGTACAGAAATTCAGTCCCTTTGGTCGTTCACCATCATTACTATTCATGGGTGCATCATCCATATGTTTTCATTCCCCTTTTTGCAGGAATACCCATTCTTGATAATTGGTCATGTTCATGGATGTATATTTTTATATCCATTCATGATCTATAAACCATCTTTTGCATTCTTCATTATTGGTATATAGGGAAGATCCATACCCAATTTCGTTGAGAAATATGTTGTAATTTGAGAAATATGATTGTGTAAAGTCCCCTACAGAAACTGTATATAGCTGTATTTTCTGGTTTTACCCATTATATGGAATTTCCATTAAACATATATATTTTCTCATTATATGTATATATATATCTATGTATATGTATATCTATTGTATATCTACCTATATGTATGCGTATATATGTATATATATATCTATATATATATACATGTATATATACTTATATATATATATATATATATATCCCTTCATGTGTACTTGTTATTGCATATATTTTTCTTTTCTCTTACTTTTGTAAATATATCTTCATTGTCATATATCATTCATCACAAATTCAAGTATTTTTATATCTATATGTATATCTTTGTTGTATATAGTATATATATACCCATTCCCTTAGTTATCTTCTACTAACTCTCATTTTGCAGGAAAATCTAGAAGATGCTGATTCCTTGGCTCCATTTCATTTTTTTTTTTTTACTTTATGTTAGCAATGTAACAATCCAATGTAAACCTTGGAATAAGATTTACTTTTACTGCTTAGATTAGGCCGCATCTCATATAGTTTTGATTTTAGTAATATCCTGATTCTATGATGCATATATCTCAATTTTCCAAATTCACCGTGGATGAACACGAATGGCACGTGCACCAACTCTTAGAGAGTTGATGAACTCGGTGGAGTCCATATTTACGGCCCTAGTCGGAATATGGACGAGACCCAGATCCATCATCTCTCTACCAGTCACATTGAGCCTACACTCTTAGGCTATCTTGAAAATGCACCTCATATTTCCAATGTTTTCAGAACATTGTGAATTAACTCAAATAAACCCTCAATATATTCATGGCCACAGTCAGAATATGTGAAGGATTTACTTTGGCTTAATCCACATTTTTCCAACAAATTTTTCAAAAAGTTTTTCAAAGTACATTCATTCATTCAAATCATCAGCATCATTCATTTTTCTCATGATTTTCTCAAAAGATTTTCACTTCATGGAATCGACTTTCTCAAGAAACTATGATGATATTCGGAGTTGGATTTCCCAAATCAACTGTTTTCCTGTGATTTTCCTTAAAAAGTTGTCTTTTTAAGATCCATTTTCAAAGGAATTTCTCATTTTCTCAAGAATCCAAGTTGATTTTCAGATATTTCAAAAAACCAGATTCTCCGGATTTCAATTTCCTAAGTTTTGAATTTCCTTCTTCAACGAATCTTTCCTATAAATTTTCTATCATTTTCTTAAGAAAATTCTCAAAATCCAAGTTTTCCTGATAAGTGTTTTTCTTTTCAAATGATCATCTTTTCTCAAGAATTCCTTCATTTTCCTAAGATTCTTATTTTTTCATGGTTTTCTAAGTCTTTCTAAACTTTCTCAAAATTTTCTTGAGATTCTCATTTCTTCATGGTTTTTCAAAGACTTTATAAACTTTCTCAAGATTTTCTTGAAATTCTCATCTCTTCAAGATTTTCTAAGTCTTTATAAACTTTCCTGAGATTTTCACACCTTCTTCGCCTGAGTTTCCTGAGAGATTGATTTTCATCTTTTTCCTGAGAAATACTTTTCAACTTCAAATATTTTCTAAGCATACATCATATTTTCCAATTTACATCTTCCAAAATTCTCATAGCACATGCCTGAATTCTCTGTGCATTTAGGATAGAACATGATTTCGGTAATTTCACTACGTCAAGCACAATTTTGGTCCTTGGTTCGATTACCCCTGTTAAAGGCGGCAGGAACGGTCGAACCTCGTACCGACAGGTCGAGCCCCATCCCATGGATTTTCCCGCAATTTTTAAAACGGAGGTGAGTATTTCAAAACAATTTCCAAAATTCGGTCAAGTTTAAATTGCGAAAGCCATTCCATCTCTCTTCCGCAAGGAAGGGAAGATGGGAAAAATTTTGCGACGATAACAACGACCTCGCCTAGGTAACAAGGCATATTTTCAGTTGTTTATCTTGCAAAGAATAGCAACACAATTGTCATAATCCCAGCGACGACTCAATCCCTAGTAATGGGATATTATTTCAATTGTCTACCAAAATTCTCAACAAATATTTTTCTCCAAACCAAATTTCCTTCAGAAGCCTAACCATCAGTTCTGCCCTGCAGAGAGCATCATCAACATCCAAGAGAACATTTGTGATACCCGATGGTTCATACAAGATCCAGAAAGAAAACCACATCAGTTGAAGTCAGTAGCTTCAGAAGAAGAGATGGACTCACCTCGATCCATCCAGAGTCAGGGTCAGCAGGCGGATGATGGCATCGATCCCCAAATGTACGTCATGTTCAAAAAAATGATGACCAAGATGCTGGCAGAGCAAGCTGAGGCCAGTACTGAGCAAATTCAGACCAAACAGAAAGATAAGGGTCATGCCGTCAAGAATGTGAAGATCATTAAAAAGCAGAATCGCCATGAGGAAATGTCTGATGAGTCAGAATCAGCAGATGATACTGACAAAGAGTATAAAAACAAGCAAGAATTCAAAAGGTCGACTCAGGGGCAGGGGTCGGCCTACAAATCCAAGAATCAGTCTGTTGACGACCCTACGCAGTCACAACTGAAAGATGTGATGAAGATGGTTAAGGATCTTCAAGCTCGTGACAAGGGCAAAAGAGTCTTTACAAGTGAAGACTTCTATGATGCACTGGATGGGGATGATGATCTCGATAACCTCCCCAAGAAATTCATTAAGTTTGATGGTTTGGGTGACCCAAAGTCACACCTCGCCCTTTTCTTCGCAGAGTGTTCCAAGTTGAGGAGGAATAACCGAGCCTTATTTCTTTGTTTCCCTCGCAGTCTGGAGGGTATTGCAGCAAAATGGTATTCAGAGCATATTAATCCCATAGAGCTGAAAGAGTTTGATAAAGTCGTCAATTTGTTTATTGAGCGCTTTTTATTCAATGTTGAAGCACTCCCGACTCTCAGTCATCTCTGCAGTCTGAGGCAGAAGGAAAACGAGAAGGCCAGGGATTTCATTCACAGATGGAGATCCGCTTGCAATAAGATGCGTGAGCCAATAGCAGAAAGACACGCACTATCTTTGATCCTGAGCAACTTCTCGCAACCCCTGAGGGGACTGATTTCTACATCTCCATCGAAGAGCTTCATAGAACTGACAGAACGAGCTGAATGGATTGAGTTGAGTATGGAAAATGGATCTTATGAAGGTTTCATATTCACCAAAAGCAGCAGTCAGCAAGAATCTAACAAGAAAACCCATTTTACCTACTCTACCAGCAACAACAAGAACCATTATAAGGGAAATGTGAAAGATCACAGCTCTGACCCAGGGGGACCAAACCCCAACAAAAATGAGCAAAAAGGTGAGTCGATTCCCCAGTATGATAAGCAACCTCAGCGATCTTTTGAGCAAGGGTCGAGACCTCAAGAAAAGTCGAAGCACGACAACTGGAGTTTTAAACGTGACTTTACTCCCCTAGATCAACCGCGTGAAGAAATCCTTGAATATATGTTGGCCAAAGAGATTATTAAGCTCCCAAGAGTCGATGATCCTCCTATCACTAGGGGAAGATTTAAAGGACAGATTCAGCAAGTTCCACCGAACTGTGGGACATGATACCGAGAACTGTTTCGTTCTCAAAAACATCATACAAGATTATATTGACAAAAATCTGTTAGTAGAAGGGGCTGAAGATGAGAAAATGGAGATTCTAAAACAGCCTTTCTTGCAGCACTCCACAGCAATGATATCTGATCATCCCTTTCAGCCACAAGATCATATCCGACCATGCCCTAGCAGTGATATCAAGGTGCAGCATCAGGTATTAGTATTGCATAAGGCCCAGTCCAGTTCTCAAAAGATGGACCTCGTTTCAGCATTCAGTAAGCTGAAAGTTTCGAGAGAACCCGCTAGAATATCTCCAGAGGTAGCCAAAAGAATGCCATGGTTACCCAAGAACCTTGTCAAATCTACTTCGGAAAAAGGGAGAAAACCAGAAGAAAAGGTCGACACGGTGCAAAGACCAATCACTGCCCTCTCTAATATCCCTATCCTTGAGTTGGCACGTGCCTCTCCTAAGCATCAGCAAGTTCTGGACAAATGCTCCACACCTGAAGACATGGCTCAGATCGTTAATCAGGCCATGACCAATGCTCCCATAACCTTCTCAGATGAGGATCTACCAAAACCTCACGCATTTCATAACAATGCCTTGTACATTGTGGTGCGAACCCAGGGAATGACTGTACCCCACGTGCTTGTAGATGGAGGCAGTAGCCTCAACATTTGTCCTGAAATGACTGCCAAGGCTCTGGGTATAAAAGAAGAAGAGTATACACCGGATCCGATCACCATTTATGGGTTTGATAATCATGGACAGACAGCAAAGGGAAAGATCTTCTTGGAAATATTTATCAACTACTCTGTTCATACAGTGCTTTTCCATGTCGTTAATGTGCCACCAACGTATAATCTTCTACTCGGAAGAACATGGATTCATAATGCCAACACCGTGCCATCCACTCTGCATTAAGTGGTCTAAAGGTGGCATGATAACTACTGTTTTGGGGGAAGATCCTGAAGAGAGGCTACCTCAACCTATGATCCCTAGGCCAACTTATACTGCTGATATCCCTAGCATTAGGGAAAGTGAAGAAATTGTTCTCAGTGAAAGCCTTGAAATGCTAAAGTTAGGAGCAACATTAGAGACAAATCACACAGCAGCGATGGTCCAATGGCAAGGACCACATTTCTTTAAGATTGGGGGTCGTCTCGGTTATAGTACTTTCAAGGATCATCCTCTTTTCCCGCAGTTTGTTAGGACCAAGAAAGGATTTGACCTGTTACTGAAGCATGGTTATCAGCCTTTCAAAGGATTGGGCAAGAACGGAGATGGCCGACTAGAGCCAGTGATCCCTGACCATCATCCGCGCAGGGCAGGACTAGGATTCATGGGCAAAAGATCTCACAAAAATACTGTCTTCATTAAAGGGATCCATTAAAAATTTTCTACCATCTGTCTTTTCTATTTCATTCATTTGATTTTTTGCAGTTTGTAGGGACAATGTCCCATTTCAGTTCATTTTAAATGTCCTTATTTCATTTCAAGTCTTCAATAAAGTTATCAATTTTCTCGTCTATCTGGATGTCATCTTTCTCTTATTCCTCTGCAATTTGTCTTCAAAATTCATTTGTTCTTATCTTTTTTATTCCCATGCAATTTATGTCATAGTAAAGGAGCTTTCTCTAAAAGATATTCCTTTTCAAAATTTCAGAATGTCTTCTCAACCGATAAAAAGGTTAGTCATTAATCCTTCAATCCTATCGAAACCGGCAAAGATATATCGGGTCCGAGCAAGAGCAGGGGACAGTAAGGTCACAAAGCAGTCAGAAGAAATGGTAGAATTCGATTTGTCGCTTCCAGAGTTGCCAGAATTTGCAGCGATTCAGAAACAAGATGAACCATCGACCCTAGTCCAGGATCCGACTGAGGACATCAACATTGGTTCAGAAGATAGTTCGAAAATTCTCAAGATCGGCACCAGCCTAAGTATAAATGAGAAGGAAAGGCTCATTGACTTTCTTAAGCAGCACCAAGAAGTATTCGCATGGACTTATGAAGATATGCCCGGTTTAGATCCTAAATTGGTGGAACATCGACTCGTTCTGAAGCCTGATGTGAAACCTGTTAAACAGAAGTTAAGGAAAATGGATCCTCGAATCGAGCAACAGGTCAAGGAAGGACTTGAGGACTTGCTTAAAGCAGGATTCATTCGAGCAATAGATTATCCGGACTGGTTGGCGAATATCGTTGCAGTTCCCAAGAAAAATGGCAAAGTGCGAATTTGTATCGACTTTCGCGATCTCAATAAAGCTACTCCGAAGGATGACTATCCCCTCCCAAATATTGACCTCCTAGTTGATAGCACGGCTGGGCATGTCATGTTTTCCTTCATGGACGGATACTCCGGATATAATCAGATCAAGTTAGCCGCTCGTGACCAATCCAAAACATCCTTCACTACGCCATGGGGCACTTTCTGTTATATAGTCATGCCGTTTGGGCTCAAAAATGCTGGGGCAACCTATCAGCGTGCAATGGCTGCCATTTTCCATGATCAGATGCACAAGACCATGGATGCATACGTTGATGACATCTTGGTCAAATCCAAGGAGGAAGGAGACCATATCGATGCCTTAAGTCAAGTCTTCAAGCGGCTTATTCTTTATAAGCTAAGACTCAACCCTCAGAAGTGTGTCTTCGGAGTTGAATCAGGCAAATTGCTAGGCTTCTTGGTCAGCAAAAAGGGGATAGAAATGGATCCCGCTAAAGCAAAGGCCATCATTGACATGCCACCTCCAACTACTCTTAAGGAATTGCGTAGTCTTTAGGGACGTATGCAATCAATTCGGAGATTCATATCCAACCTTGCCATGAGATGTGAACCTTTCAATCATCTACTCAAAAAAAGAGTGAAATTTGAATGGGGACCAGAGTGTCAGCAATCGTTTGAGCGTATCAAGAAATATCTTCTTAATCCGCCCATTCTAAAGCCACCAGAATTGGGAAAGCCTCTCTTGCTATACGTTTCAGTTAACCAATCCGCTTGTGGCGGATTCTTGGCACAATATGAAGAAGGCAGTTTGGTTGAACATGTCATTTACTATGTAAGCAAGACTTTCATTGACTACGAGAAGAAATATTCTCAAATAGAGAAGACATGCCTAGCACTGGTATGGATGTGTCAGAAGCTGAGACATTACTTGTTAGCATCAGAAGTCAAGATTCTCTCAAAACTTAATCCTCTCAAGTATATTCTCGAACAACCATTTCTTAGTGGACGGATTGCTAAGTGGCAAGTCCTGTTAATACAGTATGATCTGGGGTATGTTTCTCAACAATCTATCAAAGGTCAAGCAATTGCAGACCAATTGGCAGATTTTCCTTTAGCAGAAGATGTTAAAATCGAGGATAGCTTTCCCGATGAGCGGATCTGTAATGTTCAACAATCCCCAGTTTGGAATCTGTTTTTCGACGGATCCAAGAACATGGCCGGCATAGGAGTCAGAATCTTGCTGATCACACCAGAGAAAGAGATGATTCTCTTTTCTCTGAAACTGGATTTTCAGTGTACCCATAATATGGCCGAGTATGAAGCTTTAATACAAGGTATGAGAATTTTGCAAGACTTCAATGTTCAGAGGGTACATGCTTTCGGCGATTCATTGCTCGTCGTCAGCCAAGTCAAAGTTGAATGGCAGGTAAAAGATCAGAAGCTGCTCCCTTACCAAAAGATCGCTTTATCCCTTATTAACAATTTCGATGAATTTCAGCTTTTCCATATCAAAAGAGAGTTTAATCAAATAGCTGATGGTTTGGCCAGCCTGGGCTCCATTATGTCTTTCAGAAATGGAGAATCCTGTCGCTCCTTTGAAATCGGTAGACTTGACCAACCTGCCTTCGTTTCGGTAATGCAAGTCAACCAGGCCGAACAGAAAAAGAAGCCTTGGTATCAAGATATCAAAAACTTTATTGAAACTGGTGAGCTTCCACCAGAACTATCAAAGAAGGAGCAAAAAGCAATTCGGCATATGTCCGCCCGCTATTTTATCCTTGCCAATGTTCTTTATCGTCGTGGGTTCAGTTCTGAGTATTCCAGGTGCTTAGACGAATAAGAAGCTAAAGAAATCATACGAGAAGCGCATGAAGGTATTTGCGGTGGTCATGTCGGCTACCAAACCCTTGTTAAACAAATCATTCGGGCAGAATACTATTGGAGAACCATGCAGCAAGACTGCTATCGTTTTGTGAAGAAGTGTGTTCAGTGTCAGATACACGCACCTTCCATTCATGCGCCAGCCACGTACTTGCAATCAGTCGTGTCTCCATGTCCATTTTCTATGTAGGCCTTCGACGTCGTAGGACCCATCTCTCCTTCAGCTTCTAATGGTCATAAATATTTTCTTGCCGCAACAGAGTATTTCACCAAATGGGTTGAAGTCGTCACTCTGCGGACAGTGGAAGGTCGACATGTAGTCTCGTTCATTCATAAGAACATTCTTTGTCGTTTCGGTATACCACACGACATCGTGTCAGATAATGGTACTCATTTCAAAAATGAGAGAATGAAGATCTTTTGTTCAAAATTCAGAATTCATCATCATTTTTCAGCTCCTTATTATCCACAAGGAAATGGTCAGGCAGAAGCAACCAACAAAAGTTTGATTCGCATCTTGGAAAGAACAGTCGAGACGGGTCGTGATTGGCATGAGAAAATTCATGATGCACTTTGGGCATATCGAACTACCATTCGAACCCCAACCAATGCGACTCCTTCAGAACTTGTTTATGGGACTGAGGTGGTGTTACCTCTTCATGTTCAGAAACCCGCCCTTAAGTTCGCATCTCTTTTAGAGCTACCACTCGATCAATATCAGCAACAAAGATTGGTACAGTTAGATTTACTCGATGAAAAAAGACTCAAAGCAGTAGAACACGCTCAGTCTTATCGTCAGAGGATAGCAAGGCAATATGCCAAGTCAGTCATCGAAAGGAGATTCCAAGTTAATGACTTGGTCCTTAGATCAACGGCTCATCTCAAGCATCGTCCACGTGGCAAATGGTCACCAAACTGGGAAGGTCCCTACGTGGTGAAAGAAGCGTTGCCCTGTAATTCATATCGTTTGATTAATGCAGACGGGGTAGAACTATCCGACCCCATTAATGCTCGACATCTGAAGAAATTCTATACCTAGAAAATCTCTATCCTATCTTTTGTATTCTTCAAAAAATTCTCCTCAATAAATGATTAATTATTCTTTGGTCAAAATACCCCTCTTCCCCAGAATATACTGGGGCATTCTTGTTAAAGTTGCCTTTTATCCAAAACAATTTGTGTGCAGGCAGGATCTAATAAATCTCTCATTTTGCACGCATGTGCACTCAGTTGCATCCATTTGCATTTGCACGCATTCATCTGCATCAATTTGCATTGAATTTCCCATTCAGGATAAGGGATAAATCCTGAGACCCCGGCAAGTCGTCCAAGTCATCGTCAATTGATTACCCTTCAAAACCCAGTGCTCGTACTGGTAATCTTTTAAAAACCAGTGCTCGTACTAGTAATCTTTTGAAAACCCAGTGCTCATAATGGTAGTCTTTTAAAATTCAGTGCTCATACTGATAACCTTTTAAAATCCAGTGCTCGTACTGGTAACCTTTTAAAGTCCAGTGCTCGTACTGGTATCCTTTAAAAATCCAGTGCTCGTACTGGTAATCTTTTAAAATACAGTGCTCATAATGGTAGTCTTTTAAAATTCAGTGCTCGTACTGATAACTTTTTAAAATCCAGTGCTCGTACTGGTAGCCTTTTAAAGTCCAGTGCTCGTACTGGTATCCTTTAAAAAATCCAGTGCTCGTACTGATAATCTTTTAAAATACAGTGCTCGTATTGGTACTTTGCAAAAGTTCGGTCTTCATACTGGTCACAACATAACTCTCACATTGAGGTTCAGGCTCAATCTTTAGACCTGCGAACCAAACAATCTGTACCAGACTCTTGGGTCGTTCCATTCTGTTAATCTAACATTCGGGTTGCCGATTTTGTCAAGACCTCTAGTCATTCGTGTTATCAAGCAGTTCTTTGAGTTATCAAAAGCTATCAAAATCAATCGCCAAGTATCTCTCTTGCGAGGGACCCTTTTTCCAGGGAGAGTTCAAGGGAGCTCGTTTCTTTTCGCATGTCTTTATTGTTCGTTCGTTGAACCCCTTTTTCTAGGGAGAGTTTGAAGGGACTCGTGATTCACGAACAGTTTGCAAAATAATCTTTGTTGTAACACAAGGAACCCTTTTCTAGGGAGAGTTTCGACGGAAGCTCGTCCTCCTTGTAGCCTTAAATGTCTTTTGTTAGGCCACCTCCGTCGTCGAGGACCCTTTTTCCAGGGAGAGTGTGATGGACTCGTTCCTCTATGATATCCTTTCAATCTATGTTAGCGGCCCCCTTTCCATAAGAGAAGCCTAGAAATAGGGAGTTTTGACGAAAACTCTATTTCTCTTCGAAAGTTCATTTTGCAAACACCTCCTCTTCAGGGAAGAGAGGAGTATCTTTTGTTACCCGTTCAGGTACGGGTCAAGCCTGAGTCTCTCCTTTAGGGAAAGGAGAGGAGAATCTAGCCACGGATGTGTCATATAGATCTCAAATGATTTCCTTCACCAAGGATTCCAAGAATATTTTGCCAATTTGCCATAAAAAAAAATAGTTGTTGATTTCAAAATCTTTATCGCATAAAATTGTACCTCAAAATACCTTCAGTATTACTTCCGAAGTGACAAAGCTTTTGCGAAAAAGGATTCAATATTCAAAATCTTTCTATTGGCCAACCAAAAGGATGAAGAATAAATCCGCGATATGGCCAGCAAAGAAAATTCAATGTTGTTGCAAAGCCAGAAGTGATTGATATTGATCACAGTCAATGGCATATTTTTAAAGATCATTCTTGGAAAATAAGCAGTCGAAATATCCTGGGTGACACAAACAAAAAAATTCACTCAATCTCCATGTCCCTTCAATCACCTAAGCTGCAATTAAATATCTGCAAAAGGGATCTCTCAACTGTCGTCAAGATGAAGGCGAATTAGACGAGTCGACCCCCGGGGCCAAAGAAGATTTGGATCATCTCCAAGATGACGGAGTTTGTGACGGATCCTTCCAGGGAAAGTCCAGATCACCGTCGAGATGAAGGCGAGTGTGATGGACCTCCCGACAATCCCTAAAAGGTATTTAATTTCTGTTATCATCAAGAGATTCCTAACCAATGAGCCAATAACCGTCAATATAATCCCTGAGAGAAAAGAAGGATCGGAACATCTCTGAGATGAAGGAGTTTGTGACGTACCCTTCCAAAAAAATAAAGAGAGAAAAAGCTAGGACATCTCCAAAATGAAGGATGATGTAATTCCCGAAAAATCCAAGAGAGCTCCAATTCTGTCAAAAAAGAGTGCAGAAAGATCATCATGAGAAAAGAATCCCAGGATATCAGACTGCCGAATCTATCAAGAATCTTCTTTAATTTTGTGAAATTCTTTTATCAATATCCTTTCGCTAATAGCTCTCGCAATATCAAGAATACATTCTTTTTCGTCCATATCAATGAAATTGATAGCCTCCTTGAAGGAAAGTCAATTGCAAGTAATTTGAATTCGAATCTTGATTCTACGGAGTTAAGCCCAGTCGGAGGTAATACTTCAGGTAGAAAAGAGGGAATATTTTTCATATATATATGTGCTTATAATTCTTGAATTAACTACAAGTTTTTATCTTATTGGCAATCTTTTTAAGTTATCCTGACATGAAGTGAGAACTTGATGTTTATTTTGATGTATCCAGGCGTTGTTGTTATCCCTTTTAGGATCGGATGATGGGAGTTGTCCAAGATCCTTCCCTTCTTGTTTTGATCTGAGTGCCTGGGCTCTCAGATTCGCACACTTCCCTGTGCTCCCCACTGTCCCACCATAGACAGTTCCCGTTCAGGTTAAGGGTTAAACCTGAATTTTCCGCAAAAGGTCATCTGTCTTAAAAGCCATCCAGTCTTAGCAATGAGACGTCCAAGATCAATCCCTTTTCAAGCTTTAGGGAACCCCCTTTCTTCCTTTTGCAAACCCCTCTCGGATTTATTGTGCAGAATTCGAAGGTCCCATCATGGTTTCTTCATTTGAGGATTCCGTATATCGTCCCCTTTCAGGTTAAGGGTTAAGCCTGAGCCTCGTTTTTCCACGAGGTATCGTCCCCTTTCAGGTTAAGGGTTAAGCCTGAGCCTCATTTTTCCATGAGGTATCGTCCCCTTTCAGGTTAAGGGTTAAGCCTGAGCCTCGTTTTTCCACGAGGTATCGTCCCCTTTCAGGTTAAGGGTTAAGCCTGAGCCTCGTTTTTCCACGAGGTATTGTCCCCTTTCAGGTTAAGGGTTAAGCCTGAGCCTCATTTTTCCACGAGGTATCGTCCCCTTTCAGGTTAAGGGTTAAGCCTGAGCCTCGTTTTTCCATGAGGTATCGTCCCCTTTCAGGTTAAGGGTTAAGCCTGAGCTTCGTTCCATACGAGGTATTTCCTGTCCCATCCAGGTTAAGGACAAAACCTGAATCTCACTTCTTTTCGAAATAAAATTTTCTCCTTATTCTTCATTTTATATCTATCATCATCCTTTGAACTAATTCTTTCATACCCAGTCAGATTCATCTAACTGGGGCATTTTTATAGTCCAAATTTGGTATGTTTTCTTTGCCACTAAGCTTGGCTTTCAACCGGCTTAGCAGCAAAGAGGGGCATCTGTAAACACACCAAATTTTTACCTTCATCCAGTGTTTGTTCATTTCATAAGTCATCACAGATCATTGCATGTCATTGCACGCATTCTACATAGCATTGTATGACATTGCATCTCATTTTCGAGATCCAGCACTCCTATTTCAAAACATTCAATCCAGATTTGAATTTTAAAGCTTTATTTCAAAATCAATTTCAAAACCTGGGTTTTTATTCAATACTCTGTCATTTTCCAACCCCAGGACTTTGTATTTTGAAATATTTTCTCAGAAAACAATCTGGATTCCTTTCAAATTCAAACTTTAATCGATTTCAATTCACAGATGAGACCCATTTAGATGGTGTCGCTTCTGAATGCCTCTATTCATCAAATTTCTCAAATTTTTGAAAGCTTCAGTCCGATCAGGACTCTGTCTCAGAGTCCTAATCCGGTCAGAAGTCTGGTTTTTAAGTCTGTTTTACTTCCATTCTCAATCTTTTTCGTTTGTTTTCGAAATTTAGGTCATTTCACAGAGTCCAGTTAGTTCAGGACTCTATTTTAGAGTTCGGTCGAGTTGGGACTCTAACCCTGACTGTGTTTTCTGACTTATTTCATCATTTCTTGATAAAATCTTTTGAAAATTCTTTCATTTGGCTTTTAAAATCTAAAATCTCAGAGTCCTAAGAGTTCAGTTCTCTAACCCGGAGTTCCAGTTCGCTTGAGACCCTATTTTCAAAGATCTTGAATTTCAAATACTGATTTTAACCCCTTTTCAAAGCCATTTTCAGTGTTTATTTCAAAAATATTCAAAATTCGATGTGGGCCCACTCAGTTGGCACCATATCCAGAGGAATTCTAACTCAGTTAGGACCTTATGCCATTTCAAAAATCCTAATTTTAAATTTACTTTTGAAAATCTTTTGAAAACTTCTTCAATTTCAAGTTTTAAAATCGCTTTTTGAAAAACTCAAGTAGGGCCCACTTGGGGTGGCGCCATATTCGAGTAAGTCAGGGCTAGACTAGGGTTAGTTGATGTCTTGGTTAGTGTTAGAGGTTTAGAAAAGTCAAAACCATTTTGAAAAACTCATTTTTGAAAGTTAGTTTTTAAAACTAGTGTTTTTAAAGGTTTTTAAAAGTGTTTTAAAAACCCAATGTGAGAGAATGCCAAGTGGCACCACATTTGGGGGATTCTTAGGTTTAGCTAGGGGTTAATTAGGAACTATTTAGGATAATTTAGACTAAGGGCATATAGGTAACTCCACCCAAAAATCGCCCCCCCTTTAGAGTCCAAAATTTTCAAAATTGTCAATTTTTAAACCAAATTTTTTATTATAAATAGATACATAAGGGGGGTCGATTTTCCCATCTCTCTCCTATTGGATTCTTGGAGCTTCTCTCTCCTCTTTAGCCCTTCCTCCATTGCTGCAACTCCAAGGTATGAACTTCTTCACTTTTCTTATTTTATTTAATGCTTTTTAATGCTTTAAACCTAGATTTAGGCTTGGACACCCCTCCTTATGGAAGATCAACCATGGTTTCACCTCAAGAACTATCAAGAACCAACAAGAACAATCCAAGAAGGTGATCTAACCCTGTTTTGGATAATTTACAGAGATTTTAATCCATTAGAATTGATTTTAACATGATTCTTTGCATTATTAACCAATAAAATATATGATTTACCCTTTTTAATGAGTTAAATCTATGTTTTAAAGGTGATATCAAATTCCAGCCATTGATTCCCTGTTTTTAATTTATTTTCATGGTTTATTCATGTTTGTTTTACGTTCTATAGCATAGAAATAATTTTTTTTTACTGTTTATGGTTTATTTTATTTATTTACATTAGTTAATGCATGGTTTTTCAAGTTTTCTTAAATTTTTGTGTGTTTTAGGTTTAGAACAGTAAAGATGATGTTAGTTAGGATTGAAGCACTCATTGTTTATTTCTGATTTTTTTATATGTGATGCATGCATGAGTTATTGAGTTACTGTAGAAAAATCAGAGGTTTTGGATCTCGGGAACCCTGTCAAAAAAAATCAGACATCAAATCGGGTTTTTAAAGCTTTAAAATCGTGGTTAAAATCAAGAAGGTAACTTGCTGTGATGATATTTCTCTCATCTTATATCCGATTTTAGATCTGTAAAATGCTATGGATTCACATTGAGTAGATCTGTCTTCTGTGAAATTTTCGGATTTTTTTATCACTGTTTAGTATTTTTTCCCTTTTAGAGAATCTGTTTTTAAATTTAAAGCTCGTTAGGGTTTACCAAAACCCTAATCAGACTTGTGTTAGTCATAAATCCCAAACCACAGATCCGATTTTAGATCTGTAAAAAGTGAGTATTGTTATTTTTCTGTCTACTGTTCACCACTAAAATTTCAGAGATTTTTGTTTAGAATTGCTATTTATGTCTGTATTTTAAATCTGGAATAGCTGTTTTAATCCCTCTTAAGAGTGATATATTTTAGCTCAGATTGCCGGAAGGGTTTCTCCCTAACCAGAGATGATTTTTCCAATCTGTAAATTGGGAAATCTTTGTTTTTATTCTTAGTAAATCTCTGTAAAATTTCATAAATTTCTATGGAGATTTGACCCCTGGTTCATGTCTTGGATTGAAACTGGTTGGTGAATTAGGTCAAAAATAGCATATTTTTAGGGTTTAATGCAATTTTCGGATTAATGCAATGTCAAAAAATTATTTTTATAATTCCAATTCGACATTAGGGTTATAACAAGTGCAGGTACCAATTTTTATGGATTTTGGAATCCATTTGATGGCTGAATTAAGCAAATTGCAAAACCGGGTTCCTGAAAGATCCAAAACACTGCTAAAATCACAGTTTTTGTGATATTATTGGATTTTCGTGCATAAGCATATATTTTTAGGGTTTTATTATGTTCATAATCATATTAGGATGTTTTAGGTTTAATTTTGTATTCATTTGATTTTATTTAGTGCATAAAACCTAAGTTTTTACCAAAATCTCTTTTTAAAAAACCCTGATTTCAAGGCCATAGTCTTGCTATCGGGGGCAATTTGGTCATTTGACCTAAATTTCGAAATCCCTAACCCTAATTTTCATATTTTTAAGCATGTCACATCATATTTAGCTTAGTTTATTACATTCAAATTTCAAAACTTGCATTTTATCAAAATATCTTTCTGAAAACCCTAATTTCAAGGCCATAGTCTTGTTATTAGGGGTATTTTGGTCATTTGGACCCCAATTTCGAAATTTCATATTTTATCTTCTTTATTTATTCAATTTTATTTCATACTTTATCATTTTGATTTAAGGGAATCATGGCAAAAAGGCTTATATCTAGCAAAATCCCACAATTTCCTGATATTGTTGGATAAATCTAGAAAACCCAACATATATTCATTAACCAAGTTTTCTAGTTTTGCAGGTACATTGAAGACTTTATTTTTCATGTATTTAAATTTCAATAGTGATGTAATTTGTAATTAAACTTTGGAATAAGAATTTACATTTCCTGCTTAGCTTAGGTTGCATTGCATATAGTTTATTTTTATAATTTTAATGTGTGATGGATGATGATTTATGCATATTTTTACAAATTCACCATGGTCTACACGAATGGCACATGCACTAGCTTCTATGAAGTTTATAAACTTGGTGGAATTTGTATTTATGGCCATAGTCAGAATATGAATGATACTTAGATTTATGATCTTCACATTAGCCACATTCAGCCTACACTCTTAGGCTAACTTCAAAATGCACTGCATTTCTCAAAAATACAAAAAGTATTTCTCAATTCCTTAAATCCATATTCATTCATTTCATGCATTTGCCAATTCCAATCTCAATTCAAAGAAGTTCATTTTCTCAAAATCTCCTAAGTCTTATAGCAAAATCGATTTTCCCAAAAGCATTGAATTTCAAAGAATATTTCAAGTGTTTCTCAAGTTCAAAAACTCAATTTTCCAAAGTTATGCAGTCAATTTCAAAGTTTGAAGTTAGAATTTTTCTAAGTCTTATTCAAAAGAATATGGATTTGCCAATGATATTTCAAATATTTCCCAAGTTCCAAATTCAAATTTTCTAAGTTAGAATTTCAATTTCCAAGTTTGAATTCAGAGAAACCAAGTCTCTCAGAATCGATTTTCACCAAATGTCAAGGATTCCTCAAAATCGATTTTATTTCTCTCAGAAGTATATTTCAAATCCCAATTCACGATTTACATTTTCTAAATATTTCAATCATTCAAAGCAAACATCATGTTTTCAAATATGCATTTTCTGAAAATTCATAGCACATGTCTGATTCTATGTGCATCTAGAAATTAGAATATGATTTAGACAAGTTGAATAGAGTAAAGCATAAGATTGATCCTTGGTTCAATTACCCCTGTTAAAGGTGGCAGGAACGGTTGAACCTCGTACCGACAGGCGAGTCCCATTCTACGGAATTTTCCCGCATTTTAAAACGGAGGCGAGTTATTTTCAAAAACTTTTTCAAAGGTCAGTTTGATTTGCAAAAGTAAAATTTTGCGATGATAACAAATACTCTTCACAATCATGCATAAACGGTCAAAACATGATTGACTCAAATTATACTCGGACTTCAAATTCATTAGTTGAAAAACTGCAGACAAGATAGTGTGACTCTCGCAACCGTTCCAAAGTGGCTCATCAGCATCTCTAAGTAAATCATAAAATCTACTAGTTGCATCGTTTGGTGATTCTTCATCTACTGCAGTTCTTATATCACTAAGACTCATAGTAGAACCCAGTTTTGTTCCTGCAGCATCAAATATCAAATCAATATATGGATTATTGTGCACCACATTCATCCGTGCATCAAAATTGTTTCTAAATTCTTCTCCACGAAACATTCAATTCTGATAATTACTCACAAAACTCTTTTTGTATAGGTGATGTCTAACGCCATAAGGTTCTATAAATTGATTATTCTTACAAATCTTGCAGGGACACCTAATCCGACCTGTGGGATCCACTGTACTGACACTTGTCATTGCAAATTCAATAAAACTTTCAATACCATCCATATATTCATGTGATAACTCATTGTTCACTATCCTACTGTACATCCATTCACGGTTTGCAGTCATTTTATCATATGATGTTACGAATAATAACCTAACCAGTTAAAAGAGAACCATCAGAATGCTATGATAAAGAAAATATCAAATTTATCATGCAATATATGATGTCATACAATAACAAGAATTATGATGCATGCATTGATAACTTAATATTTTCATGTGCAAACTATTAATGACACGATATAATCATTTAAAGCATGCTTTCATTATACAATTTCACATGGAAGCTATAATCAAATTAAAAGTAACTACATGCAAGCATGGATACAATTACATCAAACATTGCAATACATCGAAATCATTCATATCAAACATGTACCTACAGCAAACACACGTCAATATTTCACTAAATACTACCATGCCTAGCATGAAATCCGTACTCCAAAAATAAGAACACTTCTATTCTCATACATTAAAATCATGCTCAGCATGATCTCCGAACTCCAACAAAGCAACCCTAGATATCAACAACTAAGTGAGTGTGTGAACAATAAAGTGTTACATTCAATAAATTAAATAACATGTGATGTGCTTGCATCACTTACTCACCACGGGTATTTACTCGATTTGCATTGTTTTTGTTACTTACTTATCACGGGTGGCTGAGCACAAGCGGGTTCCATTGAGAAATCTGCAAAAAACATTGATTTAAAATGAAGTCACCACCTGCCGAAAAAAAAAAAAACTGAGGCAAATGAAAACATCTTGCATAGGCCTTGAGAAGCCCAGCACCCAATGAACTACCAAAACGCATGGGGTCGACCCCCTGCCAAAAAACGCAGGGGGTTGACCCCCTGTCGGAAAATGCAAATTACATGCGCATCTTCGGGCGGCGACGGAAGGCTGACAGGGATCGACATCCGGCGAACGATGGACGATGGGGGCCGGAGAGAGGCCGACGGGACGGATAGGGCGGCGGGAGGAAGAGGGCGGCGGGCGGAAGCGGGAGCAGCGAAAGAAGAAAAGAAAAAGAGGGTTGGGATTAGGGGTTATACGATATTTAGTGATGGCTTAGCGACAGATTAATTCTGTCGCTAAGCCGTCGTAAATCAAAACACGAAAATGGTGACGAAACATATTTCATCGCCAATTCCGTCACTAAATCATGACAGAATATTTTTCGTCGCAAAAGACGTCGCTAAATGGTGCATCCATTACAACAAAATATTCCCTCACAAAATCCGTCGCTAATTAGCGACGGATTTTGCGAGGGGATATATTTCGTCGCTATTTTCGTAAATTTCATTGATTATAGGGACGAATGTGTTTCTCTTGTTAATCTGTCGCTAACTAGCGATAGAATTATTCTGTTGCTAATCACCTATTTTCTTGTTGTGAAAACTCTGAATCAAGCTCCACAACTCATCAAGTTGAATGATGCTACCCACGCTGGGAGGAGCCCTCATACCCCTCTTCTGTAAAGGTAAAAACTCTGAATCAGGCTCCACAACTTTTCAAGTTGAATGATGCTACCCACACTAGGAGGCGCCCCCTGACTCCTCTCCTGTAAGGGTAAAAACTCTGAATCAGAATCCACAACTCATTTAGTTGAACGATGATACCCACATTGGGAGGAGCCCCCAAACCCTCATCCTGTAAGGGTAAAAACTCTGAATCGGGCTCCACAACAGTCAATGTGCAGGTCAGTCGGTGCTTGATTGAGCAATGTAAGATCTTCTGCTGGATGTGCACAGAAGCAGAAAGAGAAGGGAGAGAGAGTGTGAGAGGGTTGATGTTCATGACCTCTTCCAAGAAAGATTTCTTTCTCGGATAATCCTGCAGTGTAGAGACTGGGTCTTAAATAATCATCTTTGGGGCACTTAAGTCTTTACAACCACTCTTTTTCTAGAATCGTCATTTTTTTTTGCACCAATGGAGGAGAGGGTACTTAAGTCTTTGCAATCGCATCAAACTCCAACGCTAATTAATGCTGACAAACATGAGGATACGAGGCGCACATGCTTAAATGCGTGGTGCTTTTTGGGACCCCCGAGCATGAGATGCCCTGTTCGGGGGGGGGTAACATATAACTTGCTTCGGGGGGGTGGAGGTCCAAAGTTCTCTCCGCCACAGGGATAGACCGGCCGGGATGGAGACCTTATCCCTTGCACCGGCCCTAGTCGACTGCCATCCCTATCTAGCTTCAAGCTGATATAGTCGCACCCCTTTTTCCGAATTGAATTTTTTTAGGTGAGGATACATGCAAATGAGTGAACCAGCCACAGCTGGGAAATGTCCAAATGGGACTAAGTTGGAGCAAATTGTGGATCCTAACAAAGGCACTAATCCTATTAGCCACAAATCTGGTTCGGCCACTTTCCCAAGTCATGGTGCAAACTTTTCGCAATGCTACCTAAGATTTCTTGAGGCAACAATGAAGCAGAGTTCTGAGAGTGCGTTTGAATGCCCTTAATTTAAGGACAATCAGGGGATCTCAAAAGTTCAAACCCCACTGTTCTGTCCAGTTTTGAAGGCATGGTCAGTGCATTGATGGTTTTGATTAGGTTTGATTGGGACAATCGTGAAGGTACGTACGTAGCCAGGTTCAGGTTGGGGTTACGTTAGGTCAAGAAGATAAAAGCTCAAACCTGACCCATATAATCTAAAAGTAAACTTTTTTTTACTTAAAAATATATACAAAACATATACTTGGGTCAAGTCATATTAGGTCAAATACCCAATACAAATCATAACTCAAACCCGACCCACATATTACTTGGAACAGTTTCAAGTCGATCTCAGCATTTTTTATGTCGTACTAATCCAGTATACGGCTTCGGGTTAGGTACCTGACATGGAACTCTCTCTCTCTCTCTCTCTCTCTCTCTCTCTCTCTCTCATGCATTAAATGTGCTCTAGGTAGGGCTGTGAACGGGCCAGATCCCCGCTAAAACGGGTAGATCCAAAACCAGATCTGGCTAAGTGATGCAGGTCTCAGATCTGAATTCGGGTCTGACCAAATTTTTCATAAGAAAACGATACCCAGATCCAACATGAATTACATAAACCAAACCCTGTCCATACTTGATAAAATATAAGCTTCTTAAGTTTTTTACATTGAAAAATTGTAGATCTTAATTGAAACTTGGGTCAGACCGGGGTTAGGTATAAAATATCATAAACCATATTTAACCTATTTAATAATCTTACCTCATGGATCCAATCCCGATAGTTGATCAAACCCAACCCTATAAGATCCAGTACTGATCGAGATCGGCTCATACAGGATCCTTTGACACCCCTAGCTGTAGGGCATCCTTACCTTACATTGAGGGATTAAGCCTAATCTTCCTAAATCTAGAAAGTGTTTACAAGTTTTCAATTTTATATCACCAAGGAATAAATTCTAGTAGTAGACTAGAAAAATATCAAGAATTTGATGGAACAGTGATAGAGTGAGACACATATGGTTAAGATGTGAAGATGCTGCTACATGTCCCTCATCTATGTCCCTCATCTGCAATCACATTTATGAACACGATAAGAAAAAAGCTGAAAAATATATCTGAAAGCAAAATCTGCCACCTTCGCCCCAAGGGGGTTTGGCGAAGCAGAGTGGGGTTCTTGGCTAGTTGACGGGGGCAGTCAAGTTTCGATTCTCATGGGTGTCGCTCCCTCTATGCAAGCCAATGTGTAGCATAGGCCCCGCGGGTATGTCGGGCTCCTAGCTGCCAGCAGGCTCAACTAGGGTGATCAGGTTCTCATGTCGGGTGTAATTTCTTGGGCTTATAAATTCAAAAAAAAAAAAAATCTGCCACCTTCTTTAAGGATTCACATGTGAAGTTTGTGGGCATCCTTTTTCCAACATGACCATGCAATCCATAGTGAGAAATATTTTTATCGGTAATTTCACGTTTTTCAAAAACTCGTGAGAAATTGAAAAAAAAGTCATAAATCTTGCATTTTTTGGCAAAATCTTGGGAATAAAAAATTTAATTAAAAAATGTAAAAAATATTTTTTATAAGAAAATATTAAATTTTTTTTTAAATTAAAAATACATGGTTTTTTCATAATAAATAGCCGTTTAAAACATAAATATCACGTTTAAATCATGGTATTTATGTTTTTTTCATAAATCGCATGATATTTTGAAAATCTCACGAGAAATTATCGTTTTAAACTTTCGGGCAATTTCTTGTGATATTATCATGAAATTTTTCATAAATCTTGCGATATTTGTCACTGTGATGCAATCATTCTCCAACCGGGTACCCATCCTCACAAAGTCCTTTTTAGAATACTTATTATTTATTTTTATCATTTTTTTGAGTCCTGATTGGGTGCAATCACATGTCATAAATTTTGTGCATTAAGCACCTAATTGCCCTCCATCAGGCCTTGGGCTCCACAACTGACAGGCATGTCTTCAAGATGGGGGGATCAATCATATTGCACCTGATCTTTTCACTTTTCTTTTTAGCATGGTCTTGCTTCATTTCCTTTTTGCTTTTTATTAAAGGTAAAAAGAAAAGTTTAAAGTAGAGGCAACAATCTCATAAGGGCATCCTAGATAGAGGTAATGGATGGGTAATGACGCCATTAAGTACAAACGAGTTTGGATCTGCTTTGTGCAAATTGTTTTGATGCAAATTGTCCTTATGGATGGATCCCACATGTTCCAAACATAGATAACCAACTTTTAGATCATGTTTTTTCAATGAAAAAACGTGATTTTATGACCTAGAAAAATATCACACATTGTAGGCATTTGATTTTTGAAATCTTAGTTGGACAATTTAAAAGCCTATCCCCACTAAGTGAATCATGTAGATCACATCTGGTTGGTTTTATTAAAAACAATAAAAAAAAGTTGGTAGGTCATGGTGACAATACCAAATGTGCCCCCCTTAGATGGTATCGCCAAAAAAAGTAATTAAAGGAAACACATGACAAATCCTAAAATTGACAAACCATTGAAAATAGGGATGCCAATGAATCGGATTTGATCAGCTATCTATCTGACAGAGTTAGATTCTGTTTAGTTGCATTTGGTAAACCAAAACCATATACGAATGCAGATATGGTTTTATGTTTTCCGAATTTGAGGAATATTTGAATCCGTTTACATGAAAAAAAAAACTGATTTGGTAAAAGCATTTTATCATCTGAGTCTGAATCCAAATTGGAATTTGTTTATCCAACATCCCATTAGTAGAATATGATAATTGGCCACATCCAATCCAAATTTAAACCATTTACATCCCTACTTGAAACTAATTAAGATGAGTCCCCTCTATAGGGATGGTAGTCGATGCGGGGTGGGTGGGTGGGGAAGGAACGGGCTCCGTTTGGACCGTGGATGGACTTACGCTCTCCCCCACATTGCCATGCCCCTCCCAGCCCTGCCCGATCCCCATTAGTAAACCTTTCTCTCCTTCTTTAGGAATGGCAATGGATGGAGGGAAAATGGGGCTCCACCCCACTTCGCCCCGTTTGGAGCGGAGGACATGAAACAGGGATCGAGGTCAAAGTCAAAAGCCATGCAAAAATGGAGGGGATGAAGGGAAAATTTTTGAGACGGGGTGGGGGTGGAGACCTTATCCCTGCCCCGCCCTGGTCCATTGCCATCCCTACCCCTCTAGTGTTTGTCTCTAAGTAAATCTACTTATTTTATTCTAGGCTGCACTTGTAGGAGCTCCGCTAGCACAAGCATTATTGGAGGGTGATATTTTGACATTGAGTAAATCTTTTTTTTTAATAATAACATTGAGTAAATCTACTTATTTTTATCTTAGACAGAATTTGTAAGATCCCCCTAGCACAAACATGATTGGAAGTTGATTCCAAGTAAGAAATAATATCAGTCTTGTTTCTCCCTTGGGTAAGAGGTAAGCCTTAACTTTTTCTTTGTTTTATTCAAGCATGTTCTTCATCTTCCATTTTACAACTTCTAGCGCTATTACAAAATTGCATAGAGCTGCATTTTTTCTTGTACCAACCAAATGATACTTTAGTTGGGATGTTCCTTCATGTATCTTATTTGTACAATTGTTACAACTAACTCCTAGCCTATTATTCTCATGCAAGGCAACACATAATCCCAAGTTGGGTCTCTTGAACTCATGTTAAGAAAAAAAAGAAAGAATTTGACAAAGCCCCTTCATATAAGATGTAGATCTGACATTATACCTTACTGTTTTGACTTCTTTCAACTTTGAAAATATAGGTCTAGCATAATTTCTCATGAATCTCACCTTTCTCAGTTTAGATTAACGTAAAGTGGTAAACCGTTGAAGATCTTGCACAAATCATATAATATATTGGTAAAATATTATAAAATATAAATAGTGTACACATATATTTATATATTTTATATAAAATATGAGTTAACATGACCCGGGCCGAGTCACCGAGTTGATCCCGGCCAAGTCACGAGTCACTTAAGGATGAGCTGAGTGGCGAGTCACTCAGTTTTAAAACCATGGGTATAATAATTTAAGTAGAATCCTGGGAGAAGTGACTCACCCCATAACTCTGGCGGTGCATGTCTGATGCAACAATGATAAGTCAAAGCCTATGTCACAAGGATTCTTCAACGCATCCTTGTGTCATGTTCCTTCGTATATTATTTATAATAAAAATTTACACAAAAATGGTGTGTTTTGTGTCCTTTTACCCGTGTCCTTGTGACATAGGTCAAAGATTTGGTGGGGCATAGTGCCAATGAAATGGTGCCCAAACATGTTAAACCAATTATGATATAGTCCCAAATTTTGCATACTTAGCTTTCGATCCAAATGATGCAGACCCAATTGTAGGAGACCTCAATTCATATCCATTATCCCAAGATTTCAACATGGATCCAAGTATTGCAAGATCAGATCCAAGTCCAATGCCTCAATCATTAAAAGATCCATTGAATGCTATATATCTAGAAGAATTTGATCTAATATGGCATTTGCTGGAGTGAAGCAAGGAGAAGAGCGAATCAACAATGACAAACCCATATTCACCAAGGCACCCCAATGGATTGTATCTACCGAACCAAGATCCACCCAGTCAAAACAAGATCCATTTCATGAAGTGGGCCAAGTGGATCAGATCCTTCAGACCAAGGTCCAGCCGCCCAAAACCAATCCATGCAGGGGTATTCTTGGTATTAATAAAAAATCATAGGTCTACCTTAGAGGGCGCCCAACCATCTTGAATGTATCCTAGATGAGTGTGAAAATCTGTTTAAGAAGACCCTAGGTGTTATCCTAACCCTATAAAAGTTTTATCTAAGAATAGAGTGAAGACTTCAAGAAACCTCTTTGGGTTTTATGAGGCTCTTAAGAATTTTAAATTAGTTTTAATATTTCTTTAATATTTTTTGTTAATTGTCTTTGACAATTATGAGCTTCCTTGAGCCTATATATAGAGGTTCCCTTATGCTGAAAAAGTAGCTAAGCATTTTCAGTTGAAAAAGGTTTTCTTTTAAAAAATTGTCTCTTTCTTTTTTGAGCCCTAGGCTTTAGTCTACTCCCTCTCTCCTAAACCCTAGGCCCCCGTGTCTCTCTTTCTTCTAGTCAAGTCTCTCTCTTAGCTCAACTTTTAGGTGTGATAGATCCTTGCGGTCAATCTCACTTATTGGACCAAGGTACTACCAAGGCCCACACAAGTTGTTTGTGCTCGTGTTGGTGTTTCAAGTCATCCCCAGCCATGTAGTCTAGATATTTTTTAGTACTCTAAGACATCTTTCCTAGGGCTTGGTAAGTTGAACTCACCCCCACCTAGGCTCAAACTCACTTTTGGAGCATCTTTACCCAAACTGAATGTAGTTAACCCAATACATTCTGCGTATTGAGATTTGCATAATTTAGCTTGACTTCCTTAGGTCATATCTCTCTAACCAAAAGAAGTTTGATTCTTAAATTTGAACCCCAACTCAACCCATATGTCCCTAGCTTACCATTCAAAAATCAGCTCAAACTCTCAACCAATAAGAACCACTCTATTTATCGAAACCTGTCAAAATAGAAAATCAAACCTGAGCAAATTTTTTATGGTCTGATCCTGAGCTCATAAATCCCCAACCAAGTGGAGTTTGACCTTGTAGTTTATTGTAGTGTTTTCTCCACGTGTCTTCTAGCTATCCTTCAAATTTGAGTCATTTATGTTTAGCCAATTAGTAAAAATCATATTTTTTCTAAAGTCTCTTAAAAATTTTAAAACCTATTTTTTGACCTATATCCTGTTTTGACTTAACCTACCTAACCTGAGCCAAGTTTCAAACTCAGCTTTACCTTGGGCTCACTCAAAATGTAACAACTTGGTATCGAAGCAAATATGATATAAACTTGTGAATCGACCCCAATGATGAACTTTAAAATCGCCAACCGGTTTGCCAACAAAAAGAGCAACACCAAGCACGGTGTAATTGGGCATTGCATAAGCGGTTCCCAAAGTGTTCCTCAAGACATTCTTAATTGCTTGCAGCGAGCCCTTAACTCGGTGGAAAGCAGCCTAGAGGAAATGCAAGTATTTTTACCATTGTGCCAAACCCCTATTTAGAGTAGTAATGTTCTTAAAGAGTGTGTCAACTCTTCGACATGTGAATTAACTTCATTACCGCCAACCATTGACCAACCAGATGAGAGCAACCTTGTTATCATTCCTGAGAACAATATGGTTCCTGATGTCGATGTGGTTCTCAAGGTCACTGCATATCCTGATGGATTGTTAAAAGAGACACAAGTGCAACAAGATGATATTTCACTTTCGCAAGTGAATGAAATCCCTCCTCTTTTTCCCCCTCTCTAAAAAATGAACTCACATGTTGAATTAAATGATGTAAGGCAATGTATAAGCCTAATGAATTCTCACAATAGGAGTTTAGGGTATTCCTCAGATCACCCCAATGGCTAGGATATACAGTGACCGATGGCATAAGCAACACCTCAAGACACCCACTCGGGTCACATTTAAAAAAAGACTCTGAAGGGAGTCTTCACTTCCTTATTGCAAGGACCTTTGTATCATGTGTGAGGTTTGGCCCAAACCCACCTCGATAAATGAAAGTGTAGTAGGATCGAGGCAACGAGCTATAGAGGGGGGGTCAATAGTGCTTTTAAATAACGTCTTCAGAATTTTGACAGATTTTGCAATTCGCAAAGCAATCACACAAAGAACACAATAATTTATCCTGGTTCGGTCTTTCCCGGCCTACATCCAGTCCCCAAGCAAAACCAGCTTGAGATTTCCACTATCAACTTTGTGTAACTACAAGATCATACAGACCAAATCTGGTCCCACTTTCAGTAACACACCTACTGAAAGCAAACAACTCCTTTAAACCAAGGAGTCCTTCCTTTTACAGAAAAAAGAAATAAGTAACAACTTACAAAACAACCAATGAGCCCTTCTTATGAATGCAAATGAGATGCAATTGACTTTTGAGGTTGTTGAAATACTTTACTCATGAATTCACTGTCTCTCAAAGGAATTTGAGTAAAAAACTAAAGTGAAAAATATCAAGTGAGTGAGAAACTGAATATGAGTGAAAAGCAAAAAGTAATTCAATGTAATTGCATTCAAATTGATTGATTTTGAATATAGAATGCACTCATATTTATAGTTGAAAGATTTCATACGTTGAGGGTATGAAAGGGTGTCAAAACAGTCCATTTTAAACGATCAAAACGTTTGAAAAATGAAAAGACACGTCTTTTAAAAGTTTCAGGAAAAACGGCAAAATTAGTCGACTGGAACAGTAGTTAGTCGACTAATAATTAGCTATTAGTAGACTAACAGTTATCGTCGGTCGACTAATGTGTTTATCAAGCCGTTTGAAAATCTGAACTTTTGAAACTTAGTCGACTAGAGAAAAAACTAATCGACTGATAATATCATCAGTAGACTGAAAAACCTTTCAGTCGACTGCTGCTAAACTTTTCTGAAAATACATGTTCTGTTCAGTCGACTGATAAAATCATTAGTCGACTGCTGCTAAATTTCTAGAAAACAAATATTATGTTCGGTCGACTGATAAAACTTCAGTCGACTAATTTGACAAAAATGACATTTTGTTTAGAAAATTTGGTGCGAAAGGATTAGTCGACTGATGAGTCTATTGGTCGACTAATAAACAAAAAAATTTAAATAAAGAGTTTTCTAAAAAGATTTTCATGAAGGGTTCTTTTAGAAAAGTTTTTCTAAAAACTTTTTAGGTGAAATGCAACCAAAATATGCACTCTAAGTAAGGCTCTTACAAGAATCTAAGACTTTTAATGAATTTAACATTTGCACACTAGTCTTCAAAGATTCTTCATCGAATTCTTCAATGATTGTCTTCTTTCTTCATTGCCTTAGCTGAAATGCAGTTGATTCACTTGTTCATCATCAAAACCTTGTACTTGAAGTATCATGTACGGTTTCATTGTCGTAACAATCTCCCTCTTTTTTTATGATGACAAACTAATCAAAGATGGAGCATTTAGATGCATAGATGGAGATTTTACTCCCCCTATCAATATGTTGCAAAACATTAAAAGTTAGTACATTCAAAGCACATATATCACATATTGATTGGTTTGCATTTCCATCATTACTTCATGCATTTTTAAAACTTTTTTATAAATACAATTTTCAATGCTTTTACATGATGTAATTTCCATGTCATGATGCAATATGCAATTTCTATCTTTTTCTTATAATTTCTCATGCAAGTTCTATCTTTTTCTCCTAATTTCTCATGCAAGTTTTATCTTTTTCTCATTTCTATGTGATGCAATTTCTCATGTAATTTCCGTCTTTTTCTCCCCCTTTGTCATAAGCAAAAAGAGTAAGGGCAGAAATAGCATAAACAAAATGCAAATTCAAGTTCAAAATATTACAACCCATAAAGTATCAAAGTTCAGTAAAGATAGAAAACAAAGATCAAGAGAAGTGTTGGTTGATCATCTCCTTGAGTTCAGCAATATCTTTCTGAATTGAAGAAAGTTGTTGAGTTACATCTTCACGAAAAGTGTGTTGATGCAGCTCCAAAGCTTCCATTCGCTGTAAAACTTCATCATTGTCTTGACTAGTAGAAAATTTCTTTCATTTTGTTTGAGATGAAGGTGTCACAGAAGATGGTGAGGGTTCAGAAATTGATGGTTCAGATGGTTCAGTTTGATCAATATACCAGTTTAAAGGAGGTGGATATTTGATTTTCATACGTTTAAAAAGAGTTTGATAAAAGAACTTCTTTTGTTCAATATATTTTTCATTGGTTAAGGGTACTTTGAAATATCTGAAAATACGAGTAAGAAGACATCCATACGGATGAAAAGGTTTTTGTTTCCACAAATTAGTAAAATACACGTTGGCCCAATTTACCGAAATATTTCCAAATAAGACATAAAGAGTCGTAGATAGATCTGTGGAATAGTAATCAAAAGAACCAGTTTTAGGTAGAACATTGTGGGCAAGAATTTGTCCAGCAATGCATGCACGAATTTGAAGATTGGTATTTTTGAAAGGAGGACAATGAGGTGCACCGGGAAGAAGAATTTGTTCAAAAAAAAAATCATCATTAAGTTCAATAGTATTGAAAAGAGTTTCTGAAAGTGGAATATCTAGGATTTGTCCAAGCAGTTTAGAATCAAACTCAATTTCAACATTGCGAACAAGAGAGGAAAGAAATCCAATTTCATGATCAATTTGTAAATTTGTGTAAAACAAGTGGATCAGAAAAGGATAATGAAGAGGGTCTGCACCGGCGTCAAAAAGATGTGAAATACCTGGAAATAATTCTTTGATTTTGTAACAAGAAAACAGATGAAACAGGACATTTCGGCCTGGTAAAATAGGAAATGCAGAAATCGATCCAAAAGTATCATATAAAAGAGGATTTTTGAGTAGTCTGAGAGAAAATCCATGACGTACATGTGGTGTAGTTGGAGGAGAACCTTGTGTGGATGCAGTCTTCTGACGAGGCATGGTTGATAAGGAACGAAACAGATTCACCTGTAAAAAATTTGCAGTTGCAGAGAGTGATTGATCAACACAGTCGTTGAGAAGAACAATTGAAGATGGTGTTGATGTCGGCTTCCAAATGCTTTAAAAATAACATCCGGCGGAAGGAAGATGTTGTCGGACGTTGTGGCGGAGAACCAATGCAACTTTGTGCAAAGTGAAAGATGTGCCTTCTACAATCAAGATCGTTGGTAGTGGCGAAAATAATCGACAGTAACAACACACCGAAAGAGATGTCGAATTTCCACAAATTTTAGGCAAGAATGAAGAAGCGATGAGGAGTTCGTCTGCAAGAAGATGACGTGGTGGATGACGGCAGGTGAGAAGAGGCTGCCACAAGAGGATTCCGGCAAGAACTGAAGGATCACGGCAAGAGGATTCCGGCGAAAAGGGATTCGAACGACACTCTGAGGGATTTTTGGAACAGAGAAAGGAGAGAGAGAGAGGTGTGAACACCCCAAATTTTCCAAAACTCCAGCATTCCCTTTTTGCCCCCGACTCACCTTCTCTGAATAATCAGGTCAATTTTTAACAAAAAATTCCATTCATTTCTCGGATTCGTTGGGATCCAAACTCACTTTTCTTAACCCATTTTCTGAAAAAATTTTCCAAAAATAAACTCAAATTCTTAGTAAAGCCTTCTTTGGTAAATATTTGTGAAATTTTATAAATGGTCTAGAAATCCCATAAGTTTTTAGAGTTTTGTTTTCAAAAAATACAAAAAATAGAAAATTTCAAAGAAAAAGAGCAAAAAATCAAAATCTCAAGAAAAGAACAAAAAAAAAGGATAGGGAAATAAAAAAGAAAATACAAAAAGTTCTTAAAAACCACCTTTTTGAAAAATCATTCTTTTGATAAAATCCATTTTTGAAAAGGCTCGTTTTGGAAAAATCAGTAAAATCGAAGGGGGTGTTGAAAAAGGAAAAGAGAAAACCCTAAAGTCGTGAGGATGTCTCTCTCGAAACCCTCCCTCTCTCCCCTTCTCAGCTCTTGAAACCCTTTTCCCCATCGCCTTTCCCCCCTTCTCGGCTCTTCAAACCCTTTTTCCCATCGCCTCTCTCCGTCACCGCCCATCTCCAATAAACCCACCGAAACCCTCCTCCTCCTCCGCTCATCTCCAACCGACTACCCTCCTGAACCTTCCCCTTTTCCTCTTTAAAAAGAGCACACTGGGCTCCCAATCGGGATCCATCTTCACCCTTCCCCCCTTCTGGCCTCCATTACGATCCACACCCCTCTTCTCTTCATGCATCCACCACGTTCTTCCTCTCCTTCGCGTGTTTTTCTGATCCTTCCCCAACCGACTGAAGGAATTCGATTGATTCTCAAAAATTATAGGTAAGTAACCCTTCTCTCTCTGATTCCTTCAGAAATCTCCCTTTTCTTTCATAGGACCACCTTATTTTCCTTAGGTTTTCGTGTTTCTCTCTGTCATTTTCCGCATTTTTTTTCTTTTACAAGGCATAAGGGTAGGATCGACCTGCCTGTAGCAGGAACGATTCACCCTATGCGACATCAATGGAACCCATAAGTTCCAACAAACCTTTTCTTCTTTTGCTGCAAAATTTGGTTTTCTTAACCTTCGGCATCTTTTTTTTTTCCTTTTATGATTCTAGTATTATTTCTGTTAAGCTTTCTGTTTAAATTTAATTTTATCCGCCTTTGTCTCATTGTATTGTTTATTGTGAGTCAGCATTTTTTTTCTCTTTTCTTCTCATTCATCACATGATCCGTGATTCCTTCATTCTCTGCTATATGATATTAGTATTGCTGTGTGAAATACACTCAGTATCTTCTCTCTTCACCTATGCATTCCTCCACCTTCACTCATGGAATCCATCCATCCAAAGTGGTCGTATGCCTAAGGTTTTGTTGGGATAGCTTGTGGGAAAACTATGATGGCTTCAGTAAAGAACAAGATTCTGAATCTAAGGATCAAGGTTGTTGTTGTTGGTAGGGGTGAGATTGCTCGTGCCAAAGAGTTTGGCGATACCTTATCAGAGAGGCCGATCAAGGTTGCGATAGGTGCAGGGTTGCTCATATATCATCTGTTTCATTGACATCTTGGGAAATATATCTTGATAATTGTGATCACCTTGTTGTGTGAGTATTTAATTTTGCACACTGTTGCATTTGTATAGCAACATTAATTTGGCAAGTATTGAAAGCAAGTTCTTGAATATTTTCTTTTCCTTCTCTTTTTGACTCGGATGGTATGTATTCTCTTGTGCAGCAAAAACTGGAACTCTGAATGTTATTTCGACATTATTATAGGATTGTTGCTTTTGGTAATGCAGATTATAGGTGCATGCATTGTATGGGTTTCATTGTATATTTGTGATTCATTACATTAAAAGAAATAACATGATGCACAGTGAACCTATGTTATTAGTTTATACAGGATGTCTGTATATCCCAGTATGTCCTCAGCATTCTCCACATGATATTTGTGGCATCTTGTTGCATTGATATGATACTTATTGCACCCTGCCTCACATCATTTAACATAGCTTGGGTGTATGACCATAATATTTGTAGATATACCCTGTCTCCACTCAAATTAACCTGCCTCTCAAATTCGGGGAGTGTAACTAGTAATAAGTTATTGGGTATGAAAACATTTGATGAACACAGTTATGCAATGAAGGTTATAGAAAGATATGAAGGAGAGCTGAGGAATCATCCCTTTTTAATTCAGATTTAACTATTTTAAAGTGATTGGCGCGTTAAGGACTGGAGATATCCATATAAGAAGGCAAATGCCTTGTCATTGAGATCCGTAGCGGATCTCTTGCAGTTTCAGCAGTTCATTACTATGTTCCTGTAATCACTAGTGGCTTCAGCAGGTCATATATGCTTTCAAAGCTGGCAACAAGGTATGATCTAACATTCACCTCCTCTGTTTTATGCTTATATCCTCACACTTGTCGTCATCTCATGTATATCCATCTTGTTCCCTTCCCCACACTTCCAGCACCCACTTAGTCACCCATGATCCCTCAGCAATTACCTGCAGTATATATATATATATATATATATATATATATATATATATATATATATATATATATATATATATATATATATATATAAGTTTTACCTGTGGTTATCAATAAGAACATGCCTTGTGATTCCAGCTCAAACCACCCATGTCTCTTATACATTCTTACAATATATATATATATATATATATATATATATATATATATATATATATATATATATATATATATATATATATATATCAGATCACATTCGTCTGTCACATTGCACAAATCTCTCATTTGCACAGAATGTTAGCATCAGCAGGAGTTTTATTTGTCCACACTTGATTCCATTTACTGTTCCCTTTTTTATTTTACTGTAATATACTTAGTATCATTAGCACATTCTGTATTTACTATAACATTAGCCTTTAGCTTAAATACTTGTCGTGCATAATGTTTTTAGCAGTAGCACTCATATATAATGTTAGACTTTGTACTTATTAACATTCAAGTTCATTTGCTGTCGATTTCATTTACTGCAGCATTCTTAGCATGTTTAGCATTAGCATACATTTATTTATTACCTAGGCTTATTGTTAATTATTGTTATTTACTTTAGTGTCCATCTAGCACTAAGGTCTGCTATTGGTGATTGATCATCAAACTCTATGTTGTATATGTATTTTAACACGCTGTGCATATATATCAATATTTATATATTGCACATCGGAGTAATATCTACACTATCTCACTGCACTTGTGCACCTATTCAGTGACTACCTACCACCATACACCTTTTCTACTGCAAAATTTCTACTTGTGCAGCATCTACCGTAACTTTCTACAGGCATGCAGCAGTGTTTAGGCACTGCTGTAATTTCCTAAGGAGTATTAGCAGAGACGCTGACCACTGTGGCATATACACAACACCCCTGTTGTTTTCGTCGCGAAATTTTTCCCCCGTCTTCCCTTTCTTGCGGAAGAGAAAAAGAGAGAAACGCTTTCGCGATTCAAACTTGACCGGATTTTGGAAATTGCTTTTGAAATACTCGCCTCCGTTTTGAAAATTGCGGGAAAATCCATGGGATGGGGCTCGACCTGTCTTTATGAGGTTCGACCGTTCCTGCCGCCTTTAACAGGGGTAATCGAACCAAGGACCAAAATTGGGCTTGACTTAGTTAAATCATCAAAATCATGTTCTATCCTAAATGCACAGAGAATTCAGGCATGTGCTATGAGATTTCTGAAAATGCGGCTTGGGAAAACATGATGTATGCTTGGGAAATATTTGGAGTTTAAAAGAATCTCTCAGGAAAAAGGTCAATTTCTCAGGAAACTCAGATGAAAAAGAGTTTTTGAAATCATGGGAAAGTTTATAAAGTTGTGGGAAAATCAAGAATAGTTGAAAATCCTGGGAAAATGGAGGTGATTCTTGAGAAAAGATGAAACTTTTGAAAAGGGAAACACTTCTTAGGAAAACTTGGACTTCGAGAGTTTTTTTAGGAAAATAATGGAAGATTTATAGGAAAACTCATTGGAAAAGGAAATTCAAAACTTGGGGAATCGAAATCCTGGGAATTTTACCTTTTAAAATAATTGGAAATCGATTTTGGATCTTGGAGAAAGATTGGAAAACTCTTTTGAATCTCTTAAGAAAATATCATTTTCCAGGGAAAACTGTGGAAAAACTTGTCTTTGGAAAACCGATTTTGAAAAATCCTTAGAGTTTCTTGAGAAATCGATTTCTTGAGAATGAAGTTTTCTTGAGAAAATCAATGATTTTATGATGCAAATGACATGAGTGAATGAATGCACTTTGAAAAGATTTTCTAAGAGATTTGTTGGAAAAATATGCATTAAGTCAAGATAAATCCTTCACATATCCTGACTGTGGCCATGAATATGTTCAGAATTTAGTTGATTTGATGCACATGATTTTGAAAACTTTGGAAATATGATGTGCATTTTAAGATAGCCTAAGAGTGTAGGATCAATGTGACTAGTAGAAAGATGACGGATCTGGGTCTCGTCCATATTCCGACTAGGGCCGTAAATATGGATCCCACCGAGTCCATCAACTCCCTAAGAGTTGGTGCATGTGCCATTCGTGAACATCCATAGTGCTTTTGAAATAAGATGTATGCATCACATAAGCAGGATATTGCATAAATTCAAACTATATGATATGCATCCTAGTCTAAGGAGGAAATTAACTTTCTTATTCCAAAATTTACATTATTACATCACTAAATAAAGGAAATAAAAGAAATTTGCAGACTTCAGCTCCTTCTTTTGATTGTTCCTGCCAAACTTGAAATTGGGTTAGCTCAAATATGTGGGTTTTTTCAAGATTTTCCAATAATATTATGAAATTATTGGATTTAATTGGATATAAACCCTATTCTCATGCTTCCTTGATATTTTGAAATGATGAAAATGCAAGAAATTCAGTGGAAAACAGTTTGAAATTCGGAATTGGGGTCAAAATGACCAAAATACCCCTAAAATTTACATCAATGGCCATAGTCAGGATGTAAACAAAACTTAGGATTTTATCTTTTATAAAATAACATTGGATCCACACTGGATCCTTTTCAAAAATCATCATATTTTCTTTAAATATTTTTCTCTTTTATCAGAGTTTGGTCTAAAATTGATTTCAATATGTATACCAATAGCCATAGTCAGGGTATACTGAGAGTTAATTTCTTTTTAAACTCTATAAAAGCACCAAAATATGTTTTATTTTTTACCTGAATTTAAATATAATTATTTTATAATGCATTCAATGACCATAGTCAGGGATGTATTATATCTTCAATATTATTTTAATTCACTTAAAGAATGAAATATGCTTTTCAAATCCAACTTCAAAATTCTTTAAATTCATTCATCATTTAGATAGAATTGCATCATATTTTCAAAATTTCTTTTTCAAAATTCCAAGTTACTCTTTTTATTTATTTCACAGATTAAATTTTATTTATAGATTCAAATTCAATTATATCTCATTTCAAGATTCAAAATTTTAATTTCAAAGTCCAATTTGACTTTGAAATTTCAAAATCATTTTTTATTCAAATTTCAACTTCCAAATAAAAATCCAAACTTCAAAGCTCAATTTAACTTTAAAGTCATCTTTTGTTACAAAATCAAGTTTTATTTTTCTCATTCAAAATCAAAGCTTGAGATTGATTCTGAATCTCAAAACTTGACCCTTTTTAAATTTTAAATCCAATCTAGGTTTTCAAAAACCCTGATCCATCTTCAAAAGTCTCATTCAAACTTTCAGAATCCAAATACAAAATTAGATCCTAATCCCCACTTGGATCTAGATTTCCAAGTGTAAACTCCACTTTTTGGATCTCAGACTTCAGATCCAAATTTCCTTTAAGATCCAGAGTCTAATTCCATCATGGATCTCAGATTTCAGATCCAAAAACCCATTTTAGGATCCAGAATTCAACCTCATCTTGGATCTCTGACTTGAGATCCAATTCCATTTTAGGATCCAGAATCAAATCCATCTTGGATCTCAGACTTCAGATCCAAAATCTTTTTTAGGATGCAGAATTCAATTCTATCTTGGATCTCAGACTTCAGATCCAAATTCCATTTTAGGAATCTGGATTTTAGAATTCAACTTCCTTATTGGATCTCAGACTTCAGATCCAACTCCAAATTTCAAATCCAATTCCATTTTCAGATCTCATTTGGGCTTCTTAAATCCAATTTTATTGTCAAATTCCATTTGGATTTCTCAAAATTCCATCCTGATTTCAAATTTTAAATCTGAAAGTCAATTCCATTTCAAATTTCATCTCTTCTCCTAAACCTAGGCTCAAAGTCCATTTCTGACTTTGAAATTTCCTTCCTTTTCTTCTTTTATCTCAACTTCAAAATCATTCCTTTCAAAGTCCATATTTATTTTTCCCAACTTTGATTATTTCAAAAACTTAGAACTTTAAATCTCAAGTTCTAAGTCAGAAACCATTTCTTCACTCTATCATCAAGTTCATCTCAGAAAACTTGGAAATTTTTAAAACATTTTCTCAAAAGAGCATACATCCTTGCATTTGCACAAGCATGACCCTTTGTGCATTTTTTTTAGACTTAGAATAAATTCTTAGATAATCTTTTAGCAAAGCAAAAGGCATAAATTCGATCCTTGATTTGATTACCCCTGGTAAAGGCGCCAGGAACGGTCGAACCTCGTACCGATGAGCGAGCCCCGTCTCCCAATTTTCCCGCAAAATATTTCAAAACGGAGGTGAGTTATTTTCTTAAATATTTTCAAATTAAGGTCAAGTGAGACCTTCGCAGAAAATTTCCTCTCTCTCTTCTTTCTTTTCTTTTCTCTTCTCTCTTCTTTTCTGACTTTTATTTTCTCCCTTTAAAAAGGAGGAAATAAAGGCTAGAAAGGAAAAAGAGAAGGAAGTGAGAGAAATACCAAGAGAGGAAAAATTTTGCGATGATCACAAGAGGGTATCGTTTAAGAAAAACAAAATGGGCGTAAAAATGAAACGGTGCCCTTTAAAAAAATGGGTGTTAAAAAAATCCAAGGGGTATCGGGTCCCTTTAGTTGAAATTTAAAAAAAATATCAGTCGACTAGAACTTTATCGGTCGACTAATAAGGTGCGATTCCTTTAATAAAAAATTTTAAAAACATCAGTCAACTAGAAGTTTATCGGTCGACTAATATGGTGCGATTTTGAGACTTTGATAAAAAAATAGCATTTTATAAATCTAAAAATGAGCAAATGCCTAGTTCTCTCCTAATTCTCATAAAATCTTCATTTTTAAGTGGTTTAGTGAAGATATCGGCATGTTTTTCATTAGTGGATATAAAATTTAACAAAATGTCGCCTTTTAACACATGGACTCTTAAAAAACGATATCTAACTTCAATATGCTTAGTCCTTGAGTGATGAACAGGATTTTTTGAAAGATTTATAGCACTAGTGTTATCACAATAAATAGTTGTTGTGGAGTAATTCAAACCAAAATCTTTTAAGGTCTGTTTCATTCATAGTACTTGTGAACACGCTAAACTAGTTGCTATATATTTTGCTTCAGTTGTTGAGAGTGACACTGAATTTTGCTTTTTACTAAACCAAGAGACTAAGGCATTTCCTAAGAAATGACAAGTTTCACTAGTACTCTTGCGATCAGATTTACTATCTGCAAAATCTGCATCACTATATGAAACTAAATCAAAGGAAGATGATTTTGGGTAAAACAAACCAAAATCTGAAGTATCTTTCAAGTAACAAAGAAATTGTTTTACTGCAGTTAAATGAGATTCCTTTGGATTAGCTTGAAATCTAGCACATTCGTGCAAAGTTCTATTCTTTCTTTCAACAACTCCATTTTGTGGAGCCGCTCTAGGAAAAGCAAAGTTGTGAGATATACCATGTAAATCACAATACTTTAGAAAATATTCATTTTCAAATTCACCACCATGATCACTACGCATTTTAATAATAGATGTAAATTTTTTATTTGTAATTCTTTTATAAAGTTTAGAAAATTCAAAAAAAGCATCATTTTTTCTTTTTAGAAAAATCACCCATGTAAATCGAGAATAATCATCTACTATAACAAAAGCATACTTGCTACCGTTCAAACTTTGATTTCTAGATGGTCCAAATAGATCTAAATGTAAAAGTTCAAGAGGACGTTTTGTTGAAACTATATCTTTTGCCTTAAAAGAACTCTTGATTTGTTTACCCATTTGGCAAGCATCACATAAGTGATCCTTCTTATATGGTATTCTAGGTAGGCCTCTAACAAGATCATTCTTGGATAACTTGGAAATAATTTTAAAGTTAACATGTCCAAGTCTTTTGTGCCATAACCATTGAATTTCATTTGAAACAATAAGACATTTTTCATTAAAAGTGGGTAACTCATCTAGATAAAGTTCATACACATTGTTCCTTCTTTTACCTTTAAAAATGATCTTTTTAGATTGAAAATCAGAAATTAAACATAAATCATGTTCAAAAGAAACAAGAAAACCTTTATCACATAATTGACTAATGGATAATAAATTATGCATTAAACCATCTACTAAAAGAACATTTTCTATCAAGGGAAATTTTGGATTACTAATTTTACCTATACCGATTACTTTTCCCTTGTTATTGTCACCAAAGGTGACGGTTCCTCCATCCTTACTTTGGAGGGTGGAAAATAACTCCGGCCTTCTAGTCATATGTTTGGAACAACCGTTGTTCAATATCCATTTGCTCCTTATTTTGTATACCTGCAACAAAATTAGAAGACAAAGCATTTGACCCCTTTCTATTTTCGGGTCTATGAGAGTTAGTCTTAGTAACCCATATCCATTTGGATTTTGGTTTCCTTTGATAAAAAGTATTTTTTCTATAACAAGATTTAGCATTTCTAGAGTAATCATGTCTAGGCTTATAAGCATTATAAGTTCTATGATTAGATGCATTTATATTATAACTAGAAAATTTAGTTCTTTAAACAAATGGTTGAGAATATTGTCTTTGATTCTTCACCACATAGTTTGGTTTATTTTGAGTATCAAAGAAGCTATATCCTAATCCGGTTTTATTAACCGAGCATCTTTGAGAACCAAGAAGTCTTTCTAGATTCTCTTGACCATTTATGAATTTGGTCACTATAGAAAGAAGATCATTTGATTTTTCTTTTAGACTCGTTATTTCTTTTTGTAAGAGATTGGTTCTAATTCCAATTTCTTTTATCTCAAATGCTTGACAAGAGTTTTTCTTCTTGAGATCTTCTATCTCTTGAAGTAACACTTTGTTTTGAGAGTCAAGAGTTGAATTTTTAGTTTTTAACTCTTTGTTTTTAGAACTTAAACTCTTAAATTTAGCATATAAATCATTGAATGCTTCTAATAAATCATCATACTCAAATTGACTTACCGAGTCTTCTTGTGCTACAAAGCACATGTTAGCGACTTCTTCATTTGATTCTTCATCGGAAGAGGAGTCACTATCATCCCAACATACTTGAAATGCCTTTTTCTTCTTGAATTGGTCATTGGTCTTCATTTTGAGAAGAGGACAATCTTTCTTGATGTGTCCTGCCTTTTTGTAGTTAAAGCACCTGACTTCATTAGGATTGGAAGAATCCACTTTCTTTACCTTTCTTTGAAATCTTCCTTTTTTATGAATCTTTTGAATTGCCTTGTGATGAAGGCAATATCTTCATTTCATCTTCATCTTCTTCTGAATTTTCAGAGTCAGAAGTAGCCTTAAAAGTAAGAGATTTCTTTTTGGGTTCTTCTTCTTGTCTGTCTTGAAGTTGGACTTCATATGCCATTAAGTTACCAACCAAATCTTTAAGAGTGAGAGTGTTTAAATCATTTGCTTTCTCAATAGTTGTGATTTTTCTCTCCCATTCAGAAGTTAAGCACCTAAGATTTTTTTGACTAAATCCACTTGTGAATATTTTTTTCCAAGGGATTTTAGAGTGTTAGTGATATCGGTCATTCTTGTTACCATGTCCGATATAGATTAATTTTGCTTCATTTTAAACAATTCAAATTTATGAACTAAAGAAACAATTTTAGATTTTTTTACCTTTGATGTACCTTCGTGAGTTACAAGAAGAGTATGCCAGATTTCATTTGCTGTAGAGCATTGAAAGATGTGATTGAACTCTACATTGTCAATGGCACAATACAATGCATTCATAGCCTTAGCATTAAGTGAGGCAGTCTTCTTTTCTTCATCTGTCCATTGACTGAAATCAGTTGATGGCATTTGGTACTTTTCTGAAACAACTCTCCAAATTTTGAGATCCATGAATTGTAAAAATACTGTCATTCTCACTTTCCAGTATCCATAGTTTGTTCTGTCGAAGAGAGGAGGACGAACAGAGGAGCATCCTTCTTTGTGCTGAGATGATGTTGTTGTCATGCTAGATGATGGTCAAATCAAAATAATAGCAAACCTACTCTGATACCAAATGAAAGTGCAGTAGGATCGAGACAACGAGCACTAGAGGGGGGTGAATAGTGCTTTTAAATAACGTCTTCAGAATTTTGACAGATTTTGCAATTCGCAAAGCAATCACACAAAGAACACAATAATTTATCCTGGTTCGGTCTTTCCCGACCTACATCCAGTCCCCAAGCAAAACCAGTTTGAGATTTCCACTATCAACCTTTTGTAACTAGAAGATCATACAGACCAAATCTGGTCCTACTTCCAGTAACACACCTACTGAAAGCAAACAACTCCTTTAAACCAAAGAGTCCTTCCTTTTACAGAAAAAAGAAATAAGTAACAACTTACAAAATAACCTATGAGCCCTTATTATGAATGCAAATGAGATGCAATTGGCTTTTGAGGTTGTTGAAATACTCTACTCGCGAATTCATTGTCTCTCAAAGGAATTTGAGTGAAAAAACTGAAGTGAAAAATATCAAGTGAGTGAGAAACTGAATATGAGTGAAAAGCAAAGAGTAATTCAATGTAATTGCATTCAAATTGATTGATTTTGAATGTAGAATGCACTCATATTTATAGTTGAAAGATTTCATACGTTGAGGGTATGAAAGGCTGTCAAAACAGTCCATTTTAAATGATCAAAATATTTGAAAAATGAAAAGACACGCATTTTAAAAGTTTCAGGAAAAACAACAAAATTAGTCAACTGAAACAGTAGTTAGTCGACTGATAATTAGCTATTAGTAGACTGACAGTTATCGTTGGTCGACTAATGTGTTTATCAAGTCGTTTGAAAATCTGAACTTTTGAAACTTAGTCGACTAGAGAAAAAATTAGCCGACTGATAATATCATCAGTAGACTGAAAAACCTTTCAGTCGACTGCTGCTAAACTTTTCTGAAAATACATGTTTTGTTCAGTCGACTGATAAAATCATTAGTCGACTGCTGCTAAATTTCTAGAAAACATACATTCTGTCTGGTCGATTGATAAAACCTTCGGTCGACTAATTTGACAAAAATGACATTTTGTTTAGAAAATTTGGCGCGAAAGGATTAGTCGACTGGTGAGTTTATTGGTCGACTAATAAACACAAAAAATTAAATAAAGAGTTTTCTAAAAAGATTTTCATGAAGGGTTCTTTTAGAAAAGTTTTTCTAAAGACTTTTTAGGTGAAATGCAACCGAAATATGCATTCTAAGTAAGACTCTTACAAGAATCTAAGACTTTTAATAAATTTAACATTTGCACACTAGTCTTCAAAGATTCTTCATCAAATTCTTCAATGATTGTCATCTTTCTTCATTGCCTTAGCTGAAATGCAGTTGATTCACTTGCTCATCATCAAAACCTTGTACTTGAAGTATCATGTACGACTTCATTGTCGTAACAATAAACGTATGCAAAAATTCTAGAGAAGGACAAAATGAGATTTTCCATGTCTAAGATATGATGGACCCAAAACTCATACTCATGATGAATGAAGACCCTTGTGATGATCGTGATGTGAGAGGCGAAATCGACTACTTTTTCGTGTGCACGAGAGAGCACTTCCCACAATGCATCATGAGAGAAGCTTAGCATGTAGACCGGGTTGTGGATACTAACAAGGATGGTTGTCTCACTCTTCAAGGACCTCAAAATGAACGTGTTTCTATCTGTATTAAGGTTCAACTGTCTTATCAGTCCCTCACTCTCTTCTTTCCATCTCTCTACGCAAATCTCCAAAGCCTTGCGAAGGTTCTTTGGACCCATCGTAGAGTGTCAAGGATCTAAAGATGATGTTTGAAGCATGGCTTCCCCCTTGGAAGGTAATGCATTTGCTTGGTCGGAAGGAGCCGAGCTCGCTTTCGGGGAGCTTAAGCAAGCCATGTGCAAGGCCCTTGCAATCACCTTAACCAAAGTCTCTAAAGTATTCATTGTAGAGGCCAAGGTGTGGGATATCAGGAATTGAGCATATTTAATTATTGTGAATTCTCATGTGGGTGATACTGGAAATAAAATCCATTTAAGGCTTGCAAATTTCGATGTGGGTGACATAAAAAATAGAGTTCATTCAAGGTTGAAAGGCCAATTGATGGCTTTTGAAAACCCGCCAACCATGCCATAGCCTTGCCAATGTATGAGAAGAAGGTGATCAATTTGGCACTTGTGAGAAAAAGAATGTATTTCTATGGAAGGCGCTTCGTGAACTGCACCAACCATAAGAGCATGAAGTTATTCATAAAGCAAGGTGTTACAACCCCTTGTCAACACCAATGGGACGCCAAGATGATAACGCACAAAGTCCTATCCCAAGGCAAAGACTTTGAAAATAGAGTGACGCAACAGAAAGAGAACATCGGTGCAGGTGTTGTTTCTCATTACTTAAGCTCAAATCTCAATGAAAGTACCCTAAAGAAGAAAATACAACTCATAGTGTTTGGATCAAACCCAATCATTGTTTTTTATCCGAGTAGAAGCCAACATCGGATCCACCATCAGTGAAGTGATCTCCCTCCTTTAGAACCTCACAATTGCAAATGGCTCACGTGTTGGAAGGATGTGTGGGTGTCCCTTAGTGCTCAAGACTAAAAATCAGCCCGCCTAATAGGATGAAGGGGCACTTCCACATTCGTGTTTTAATACCTCCCTCAAAAGCCAACTCTTTGAACATTGTCAGGGATGATACGGTCCCAAATTCTACGGACTTAGCTTCTGATCCAAACAATGTGAACCCAATTGTGGAAGACTCTGATTCGTATTCGTTGTCTCAAGATCTCAACAAGGATCAAAGTGTTGCAAGCATAGATCCAAGTCCAATGCCTCAATCATTAGAAGAGGATTCATTAAATGTTACATATCCAAAAGAACCAAATCAAGTTATGTGTTTATTTGAGCAAAGCAAGGAGATGAGCAAATCAACAATGACGAACCTATATCCACCAAGGCACCTCAATGGATCATATCCACCAGACCAAAGTTCGCCTACTCAAAACAAGATCCATTTTATGAAGTGAACCAAGTGGATCGAATCCTTCAAGCCAAGGTCCAGCTGCCCAAGTCTGATCTATGCAATGTCATTTTTGGTATTAATAAAAAATTGTAACTCCACCTTGAAGGGTGCTCAATTATCTTGAATATCGCCTAGATGGGTCTGCAAAGTTGTTTAAGAATACCCTAGGTATTATCATAACCCTATGAAGGTTTTGTCTAAGAACGTGGAGACTAACTAACTTGGAATTCCTAAGAGCCTTGTGAAACCCAAAGAGGCTCATCTTTGAGTTTCACAAAGCTCTTAGGAATTCCAAGTTAGTTTTAACATTGCTTTAATATTTTTTGTTATTTGTATTAGGAAATTATGAACCCCTTAGAGCCTATATATAGAGGTTCCCTGTGTTGGAAAAGTAACAAAGGATTTTGAATTGAAAAAGGCTTTTTTTTTAAATATCATCAATCTCTCTCTTGATCCCCTAAGCTTTCATCTACTCTCTTTCTCTCTTGGCCCCTAGGCCCTCATCAACTTGACCCCTAGGCCTCTCTTTCTTCTATCCAAGTCTCTCTCTTGACTCGACTTTTGGGTGTGCTCAATCCTTATGGTCAAGCCCACTTAGTGACCAAGGTGTTGCAAGCCATCCTCAGTATCAACCGTGCAGACTAGACCTTTTTTAGTACTCTAAGATATTTCTTCTGGGCCCTAGTAAGTCGAACCCAACTTCACCTAAGCTCAAACCCACTTCTGCACACTGAGATTTGCAGAATTTAGCTTAACTTCTTTAGGTCATATCTCCTTAACCAAAATGAGTTTTGTTCTCAAATTTGAATCATAACTCAATCCGTATGTTTTTAGCCTACCATAAAAAATTAGTCTCAAACTCTCAACCAATTAGGAGAACTACTCTTTTTATCAAAACCTGTCAAAACAAAAAACTTGACCCGATCAGATTTCTTGTTGTCTAATCCCATGCCTATAAATTTCCAACTGAGTAGAGTTTAACTTTGCAAATTATTGCAATATTTTCTTCCACGTGTCTCCTACCTACCCTCCAAATTGGAGTAATTTCTTTTGAGTCAATTAGGAGAAAATGCACTTTTCCCTAAAGTTTGTCAAAAATTTAAGAACCTATTTGTTGACCTATGTTTTGACTTAACCGACCTAACCCTAGCCTAGTTTCAAACTCAGTTTTGTCCCTGGCCCACTAGAAATGTAACAAATTGCCATCTTGTAAAATAAAACATTTAGTTTGAATTTGATAAAGAGAATGTTGAAAACAAAGGTTTAAGAGAAAATGTAAACAAATTGGATTTGACCTTAGGTCTCAAAGAAAAAATATAGACAATGTTGGATCAAATCATTTACGAATATAAATTCGGACCTTGTGTTAAAATCTATAACTCAATACGTTTGCACCCCTGCTCGTAGGCTTCTTACCTTAGGCCAGCCGGGTAGGGGCCCAAGTCCCCAGGGAAACCACCCTCCGGACCTATGTCAACATCTTTGTATTGGGATTTTCCCCGCTAGGGAAAGCCATTAAATTTGCATTATTTATGGCATCAAAGTGCTAATGCGCGAGTAAAACCATTTTTTCTTGTAGTGAATTTTGAAAAAAAAAAAGTTTTCTAGACTCAATTTCAAAAAGAAAGTATACACATTTATAAAAATACAATAATACAAGAAACGAAAAGCTGCAAGAAAAAGTGTGTTAAGGGGCAATATATTTTGAAAAAAAATAATATTGTGTAAATATACACCACGATTCTATTGGTATTAAGTTTATGATTTTATGGTCACCAATATTTGCAAGGACTAGGATGGAATGATGGTTGGATCCTTTATGTTTACACTTCCAACAATTTCTTGGTGTGTAAGTGACACGGATCTGATTCAGACAACTTTTGACATTGTCTTTAACTGTGTGCCCTGTTGACTGGATCAGGATGTTTGGTTTCAAATTTCAGCATTGACCCCTTTGTGAAGATGTACCTGTTCATGTATGCCCAACCAAAAACATTCAATCTGCTGATTTTTTTGTTTAGTACTCAAAGAGACCGCATTTGGGATCAATGACCTAATCGTGCTAGCTCAGCCTGCCATACCTACGATCATGGTCCCAGAAGCGTAAAACTCCGAAGCTAAGACCCTTGCCTCTAGGTGTCAGCTTGCAATAGAGGGTGACACCCCAAGAATCAAACCTTGACCAACCCTTTGACAGCCAAGGCCCAACCCTCTCGTGGCTAGTCAATCTGCTAATGTTTTTTGTTGTTATATTATAGAAGTATTGATCTCAACACGTAGTTGTAGGATGTGGACCTGGAGACCAGTTTTAAGCCTAAAGAAGACCCAAACCATTCTATAATTTGTTGCATAAAATTGAGGGACTTGAACAATTCAATCAATGCTCAAGTGGTATCCCAAGTCTGGGACCTCACTTCAATAAACTCATTGTTATAGTCTTCTTATGGGTTTCTATGTAAGAATCTAAATGGGAGGGCTTAGGTTCAGATCTAGGCATTACTACATCTGATGCAATCTGGTCTAGCAAGAGCAGTTAGTGCACGTCACCTTGTGTTGGGACATTGCAAGTTTGAATCTCAAGGGTGTAGTTGCATCCCTGATAGAGGGGAGGGTTGTGTATGTTCGCCCCCGATGATTCACTGAATCCCACGTCCGTGTTCGGGGGATCGAATGAGCGCCATGTATTCATGCACATGGGGCTCGTATTCCCGTGTATGTTGACATAACTTTGCATCGGACTCTGGTGCTGTTGCAAAGACTTAATCACCCTTACTTGCTTTTCTTGCCCTGAAATGACGGTTCGAGGAAATGACAAAAATATCCTCCATTCAAAAGTTGTGAAACGACGGGTGGGGAAAAGGACAAAAAAGTCCTCCTTCCAGAAAGTTTGATGTTAACCATTTAAAGTGGAGACGTTCGCCTGCGCCATCTGCTGTAACAGTGCTCCCATTATCAACGCAAACTTTGCCTTCGTCTCCAGTCGAGCTTTCCGCCTTGTTTTTTATCCTGTTGTACAACACACTGTCGCCTTCTCGTGCCTGCCTTGTGTTACAAAACATTCCAGTGTCTTCTCTTCATTTCTGCTGTCGTTAGGCATCATGGAAGAAAGCAATGATTCATAAACATTCCAACCAGTGCCATTAAGGCACCGTGAGTAGCTTTTCATCTCATCATGCTATCGATGAAGAAGGCATGTCGTCTTGTGTGCCATTAAGGCATTGTTTAGTTATTGCAGGTAGATCTTGTTATTACGAAGGTTGGAAACTTATCGATATTTGTAAGACGCTGGGACCTGTTGACAAGAACGCTTGTTTGCAGATGCTAGGAAGGGCCTCTACCCCATCAGGTATCCTACAGTCACTCATCATATGCATTGTATCTCAAACCGCTGTATTAGTAACAGACTCTCATTTTTGTGAGATACATTTTTGTTAGTTAATATCGATTTGTTTGCTATTATGTTCAAGTTCTTCCTTATCGATTTGTAATTTATTGTGCGATATATTTATCGACCTTTTAGATAGTATGTTTTTGTATCGTCGAGTTATAAGTTATAAATACTGAACTGCCGTATCGATTTTCAATATCTGACAAATCGCTATACATATCGTTTTGTAAGATATTATATGTTTTGTAATATGTATTTGTAAGATATTTGTACACAGACTTTGAAAACGTTTGGGTGCAGAAACACATCTTGACACGCATGGCGGGGCGATTTTCGCATGCATATCGTTGCTCTCTCAACGACTTCTATTGAACTCGCTTTAGAGCCTCGTGGATATTATGAGAGCGTTATCGTCAACACACATGTACGTCATGTTTATTTTATTGGCATGGTAAGCGACACGTCGATGCTCAGCATAAGCAAACATCAAACCGCACTTGCTTTGATACTTTCATTCATTAAATCGTTGCTTTGACTTGCGTAACCCTAGTGGTATCCGTTCTTATATGCATCCTAATTAAATCATAGTAAACCTATGCCGCTTGCTAACGGAAATTAATATATTGCTTACAAAACATTCCACTGTCTTCTTTTATTTGTCGTTGTTGTTAGGCATTAAGGAAGAAAGCAATGATGCACAAACATTCCAACCAGTTCCATCAAGGCGGCGTGAGTAGCTTCCCAGCATCATGCTATCGATGAAGAAGGCATGTCGTCTTGTGTGTCATTAAGGCTTTGTTTGGTTATTGTAGGTAGATCTTGTTCTTACGAAGGTTGGAAACTTATCGATATTTGTAAGACGCTGGGACCTGTTGACAGGAATGCTTGTTTGCATATGCTAGGAAGGGCCTCTACCCCATCAGGTATCCTACATTCACTCATCATATGCATTGTATCTCAAACCGTTGTATTAGTAACAGACTGTCGTTTTTGTGAGATAATATCGACTTGTTTGCCATGTTGCTGCAAACACAAATTGATATATTGCTTAAAACATTATTGAGCTTATCATCAGGTTGTAATAAAGATGATGTAGCTCAATCAATAGAAAGATCTGGAGAATTGAATATCTATACTTATGACCCAACTGAAGAATTGAACATCTGCACTAACGATGCACATGAAAAGAAGGGTGCAGGCATTAGACCCACTATTGACTTGAATGTTCCACTGGAAGAAATGCAATTCAATGATGAGGTAGACTACCATGACAGTGCACATAATAAAAGTGTATGCACCGGGAATGTACACGAAAGTACACCTGACTTCAATGTTCCAGAAGAAGAAATGCAATTCAATAATGATCCTGATTTTGATGTCAGTACACTTAATAAAACCGTAGGAACTGGGAATGTACATGGAATTGCACTTGACTATGTTCTTGTATAAGGAATGCATTTTAATAACGAAGAAGATGCATATAAATTTTACAATGATTATGCCTTAAAAGTTGGCTTCAGTGTGAGAAGGTTTTCTTGGTCAAAAAATGCACAGGGTCTCTTGGTTAGAAAGACATATGTCTGTTCCAAGCAAGGTTGGAAGAAATCAATGGGAAATCCAACTAGGAGCACGCCAGAATCAAGATGTGGATGTCAGGAGAGATTGGTTTTAAGAAGACATCCGAATGGGAAATTTGTCGTGCGTACTTTAATCAGTGATCATAATCATGATTTATCTGCATCATTTATGACTCCTATGCTAAGGTCACATCGTAAAGTAACTGTAGCTCATGCTGCAATGGCTGAAATAGCCGATAGCGTCGGCATTGCACCAAGGAAGACATACAATTTGTTTACCCGCATTGATGGTGGTCGCGAAAATGTGTCATTCACACCTTTGGATCTTAGAAACCACTTGAGCAGGAAGAGGACAGATAACATGAAGAACGGAGAAATATGTTGTTTGGTTCGTTACTTACAGAATAAATCAAGCAATGAACATGGTTTCTTTAGTGCAATGCAAGTGGACGCAGATGGATATGCCGTGAATATGTTTTGGTCAGATTCAAGGTCTAGATTAGATTATGAATGCTTCAATGATGTGCTTGTGTTTGATACTACAGTAAAGATTAACACTGAACAGTGGCCATTTGCGCAGTTTGTGGGAGTGAACCATCACGCACAGAGTTGTATATTAGGCGGTGCTTTTGTGTATGACCAGACCAAGGAAACCTTTGAGTGGTTGTTCAGAGTATTTACACAGGCAATGAACGGGAAGCATCCTGAAACTGTACTTACAGATGGTGATCACGCAATTGCGGCTGCAGTGCTTCATGTGTGGCCAGATGCACATCATCGCCTGTGTTTGTGGCATATCTTTCAAAATGCAGCAAAGAACATAGGACACATATTTAATCAGAATACAGGGTTTGACAAACATTTTACAAGGTGTGTACTTCATAGCGTAGATGAGGTCACCTTTAAGTCAGATTGGGACAAAATGATTAAGACATACGACCTTGCTGACTGTCTGTGGTTACAAAATTTATATGCAGAAAAAGAGAAGTGGGCATTGGCATATGGAAGACAATACTTTTGTGCAGGTATGATAAGCACACAAAGAGCCGAATCTATGCATGCCACGCTGAAGAAAACCCTGTATTCATGTTTAACAATGTTTCGTTTCATGGAACAATATGAATTATTTGTAGACGGTCAAAGACAGAATGAGCTTGAACAAGACGTGAAATGCTTCAATACACGACCTCTAACTTTTGGCATGAAAATATTGATGCGACCTGCAGCTCTGTAGACACTAACTGTATTTGAATGGATCAAGAAAAAGGTGTTGCATGTCATGAATTGCAAAATAGAAGAACTGGTGCAAACCGAGAATATGCACAAATACCATATTTTTTGTCAGGGCGAAAAGCATCAGGAAAGGCAAGAAGCGCATGTCACGTACAATGTCGACAACGGAAAGGTAGAATGTTCGTGCAAAATGTATGAATTCAAAGGTATCCTATGTTGTCATGCATTAAAGGCACTCAATCAAGAGAAGATACAAGAAATACCTGAGTCTTACGTAATGCGAAGATGGATGAGACGTGCGAAGATTGAAATGCTCGTTGTGGACAATGCGAGTAAATCTGGTGTTGACGAGAAGTGCCACATAGCCTCCCGTTACCAACAACTGTGTAGGTCATTCATGCATGTTGCTGATTTGGCATCGAGAAGCGAAGAAGGCTATGCATGTGCGAGAAAAGCTGCAACGGAGTTACTTGAAAACGTGGAGTTAATTCACATTAAGTCTTTTGCAGCGAATGAATACCAGCCGAAGATAATGGGATCGAACAACGTAGGTCAAAATCATGTCTCGCTTGACACTCCCGAGAAGTTGCGCTGAAGCGTAAACATTATCTTCAACAAGTCAGTAGTGAATGTTGTTGATTATGATGGACATATTCATGAAGCGCAGGGTATCAAAAGAAAACCTGCCTCTGATCGCAGTCGTCGGAGGGCAAAGGGTGCACTAGAATTGGTTGGCAAGAAAAGGACTAAGAAACAACCAACCTGTAATAAAAAACAACAAAGCCCTTCGAATGAACAGGTATGTAAAACATTATATTGCTTCCCATTGCGTGAAGCTTGTCAAATAGCTAACTCGTGTAATGTTCATCATGCAGCAATACCCTGCAGAAGTACCGAGAAACGTTCAAACCTATATTCCTCCCGACCAGATTTCCGGCAACGATCGCTACAGTTTTACAAGGCTTTTGGTATGTAATCGATGTTGTGAGGAGGTATGCATTTCTTGTGAAACTTAATTCAGTGTCTAATATTTTCTCTTTCATGACAGGCTATGATGCAGTCGACAGATAGGTTTGGGACACAGGAATCTCGTGTGGGCTATTAACTTAGTTGTCATGCCTCTTTGCATGACCCGATCTCCACAATGCCGGATTTTTTGAGAGTTTATAGTCGTTTGTCATTAACGACTTGCGGTTCGTGGTTGAATTTGTTTAAATCGATAGATAGCGGGTTTTTGCTTCTGCAGGAAGGCGAATGATGACATCACTGTATGGCGATTTGTGGTTATCGTTGAATAGCGATATGTGGCATCACAGCATATAACATTGTTGATTATTGTTGGACTGTCAATCTTAGCGTGATGCGAAGGATTGTTCAAGTGTGCTGCGATGTGTGGCATCGCAGCGTAGGACTGTCAATCACTGTGCTGCGATGCCACAGATCGCTATTCAACGATAACCACAAATCGCCATACACCTCCAGTCAACTTCTTCTCCAGCAAATCTTTCGCGTTCCCGACACCTCCACTTGCCTTTTGAAATCATTATTGTTATCTTGTGAAAAGTTGTATCCATATATTATAAATAAAAGGCTACTCAATGTGTATTTTTCAACGGATACCCATAAATGTTTGAGTTGTCGTACAGTATTCATTGATCATGTTGGTTGAGCAGTACATCTTTTAGGTCATAAATAGTCGCACAAGCACTGAAAGGTGTGTTTGTCTTCTACTTCGTGAACCAGCAACAACCAAACCGACGGTTCCTTCATAAACCTGGAGATCCGCCCTCGAACATAGAAAATTATAGTCGGTGAGGCAGACGAAGACAGCTACACGACCAACAATGGCAAATCATGGGTATATTGTCTACACATAGTCTACATGTTCAGCAAAATCCGTCTCTTCATGCGTTTTTTGCGATTTGTTTTTGTGTACTATATAAAGTAATTTAAATATCGGTCGTTGCAATGTCCGCATTCATTTCAGTCGAACATCCACCGACGAAGTTGGGCGAAAACTTAGTCAATCACTCCTGGAGGACATCAACTGAATGCGCAGTGAATTCGCACAATGCAACATGATCAGTAATTTTGTTAGTATGAAACTAGTAGTAGTTGTCTATAAACGTAAGCCATGTGTACGTATGATCAATACAACACCATATTTGCTGCAAACAGACTATATCTGATTTCGTAAATTATATTAAAAGCAACGCACCAAGCCAGACTGTGAGCGTCGTCAGCCCATATTTCATGGTATATCGGTTGTATTTTATGTTGCTTTTAATTATTGATTTAGTCCAATTGATTCGTATGTTAACGTTGGTGTTAGCAATGTTTCTTTCGGTTTGCAGACTATATTACGCCGTTTGCCATACTCCAGTGGATTTCAAGATGGCAAACCTTATTGGGTTAACGGTAATCACTGCAGAGACCTTATGACAAGTGAAAAGGTAAGCAAACAAACCTACAGTGCAATATTACAGCGTGACAGTGGTAACAACATTTTTTCGATCTATTTGCAGATACTGATTCCTACACTCTGGCAGTCTGAAAAGCATTGGGTCTTATACGTGATGGATTTACGCGAAAAACAACTATGGTGTTACAATTCGTGGGAAGTTGACAGTGGTTTACGGCTAGACATTTCCCATCTCGTAAGATTTCATCTGAGGTCATGAATTTACTTTCGGTCGCATTATTCTCAGATCGGTTTCCTCATAGCCATTTTGGGAGTCGATGTCAGCGAGTGGATCTATCGCACGGCATACCATGCTCCTTTACAAGATAATGGCGTTGATTGCGGCGTATTGGTAATGAAGTACATTGAAGCGATATACAATGGTGCAGAACCCTATTTCGACGTTGTATGCCATTCCTTGGCCTCTGTTATTGGCAATTAAGGGCATGTCTATTGCTTCTAGTTTACAATCTGTTTTTGGAGGTTGATATACCCGGATTCTGCGAAGAACTCTGCAAAAAGTTGACATCCTTTCTAATTTCGGAGGAGAAACTGACGGAGGCGAGGATCTAAAAGGCTTGTAATTGATAAAAGATGTGCGCTCAACCCGCGTGATTGACAGTCGCAGGGTGAGACTGCGATGTGTGCAATGAACAAAGACTTCTAATGTTCGAAATGATAATATTCAACATCGCTATGAAATGTTGTATGCTTAAACATGGCTTTAATGTCGCGCTCATATTTTACGAATAGTACAAAGCGATACGCTTGGTGGTCTAACGACAAACTACACTACTACGACCATGAAAACCTGTGCCAGCATTTGAAAATTGCTTGAATTTTAAACGACGGTTTCTTCAATTATGATCTTACAGACCTATGAAAAAGGTATAGACGGATACGACAACTGCGTCGAAGCCGCCTATGCACTCGATTCAAGAATAAGTCGTCTATGCAGGAATTGTCGATTATGTCGGTTCCTTATTCGCGAAGCAAAGTGGAACTGTGTGTTGTGTCATTCAAATATTAATGAAACGTCCTATCACCCTCCGTACACTATTCTTCATTGCTTAAGAACAACTTTACCAGCATTGGTTATGCGTATACAACACAAAACTATTTCTGAATACAATTTACTTTTCATAGAACACCCGTCAATGGAACGAGATGAACACCCGTCACCGGAATGACAAATCCGCTTAGACCTCGCTAGGGAGAGGAAGAGGACTTGGCGGAGCTCCTGCTAGCCACCCTTAGCGCGACTGCACCTACTGGGTTACTGTCGAGGAGGACGGTGAGAACGGTGATGGAGGGCCTCGTTAGGTTGTACAGACAGAGCAATCAATAGGTTTCACTTTATACTATTCTGTCTGCCGTTCGTTTTAAACTCAATCAATTTTCTGCATATTTCGTCGCGTATTACCGGCATATGTTCCTGCAACAAAACAGGTAATGTGAAACCAATATATAACAGGAATACCCAATAACATCGGATACGAAGCTCATACAGCGTGGAAACAAGGTTGTTCTCCATTGTATATTGCTTCAATATGCTTCATTACGAATATGCCACAATCGACCCCATTACTTTGTAACGGAGCATCGTCAGCACAGAGCAACATCCACTCACCAATGTCGACACTCATTTGCCCGTTAAGGAATCCCGCCTGTGAAAAAGGGATAATATATTACAGTTCGGTCCACCTCGAATAGCTACTTCACCTTTGGGTACAAGCTTACCAAATGCATAGCATCGCGTTCTACGCCACTGTGGCAGTCCAATGAGTTGTAGCACCATAGTTGTTTTAGCTGAAAATTTATCTCGTATAGAACCCAATGGTTTGGATGTTGCCAGAGTGTAGGAAGTAAAATCTGCGAATCGATAAAATCATTTTTCATTCCAGAGACTTATCGTGATGGGGATGTTACGAATAAACCTTGGATAAGAGGTTTGTTCACTTACCTTTCCAAATTTCGAAATGTCTATGCACTCATCATCGTTGTTCCAACAAGGTAGTGCATCTTCGAATTCTATGTCGTATGGCTTTCGCCGGACGTACATCTGTTGCACGAAATAGCAAGGTTTAACCACCAAGAAACGTGAGTACATCATGAAAGCAAACAGAACAACAGCGGCACAGACATACCATGAAATACGGGCTGATGATACGTACTGTATTGCTCGTTGGGTTGCTCTGAATGTAATTGACAAAATCATACATTGTCTGGTTGCACAAAGTTACGAACTTCAGAACATGCAAACTGATGACCTAGAAATTGATAGTGGACAAATACTTACAAAATTATTGATAGTGTTCCCATCTGCAAATTCATCTTGCATCTGCTTGATGTCATCTACGAACTCGTCAGGGCATTGCCGCCCACCCTAGACTGTGGATGTTGCACTGAGTGCACCATGAGCGTGGTATTCAGGATTGAACATTGAAATTATTGTCTACAGTAAACAACACTAGTCCAAATACGACATGAAAAGCCAAATGTTCACTAAACCGCTCAGGCGTTTCAAAGAATATACCTCTTAAGCACTAGTCCTCGTACTGTGGATGTGGTTGTCTTCTTGTTCAGAGCCGTGCGTGGCCGTTTTGCTGCCATCGTCCACTCCATTGGCAACGTGCCTGGTCGTTTAGCTCTCATCCTCCTATCCGTTTGCTCCGTGCCTGGTCGTTTTTCTCCCCTCGTCCACTCCTCTGGCGCCGTGCCTGGTCGTTTTGCTACCATCGTCCTCTTCGTTGCCGCCGTGCCCGGTCGTAGTGCTCCCATCGTCTTTGGCGTCGTGCCGGGTCGTATTGCTCCACTAGTCCTCTTCTTGTCTGCCATGGCTGGTCGTACTGCTCTGATTGTCCCCTTCTTCGGCGCCATGCCTGGACGGAGATATCGATGGCACTTTTGCAACGGAGATACTAAAACATCGTCCTCACCTACAAAGGTAAAGTCCTTTAACGTGCAGCCATTTTTTGAAAACAGCCCGCTAATTAATTGATTGCGTTTAAAAAATATATAAATACGGCTTTTCGCATGCCGCCTTTTTTTTATAACCGCCGCCAAATTAAATGCTTGTGTTCGAAGTATTCAAAAATACGTCTTTCCATGCCGCTCATTAAGTTTTAAATATTTAAAAATATGTTTTCCACGTGTGATTAGACATTCGAACAATACCCACAAATCACTATGCTGCGATGCCACAGATCGCTCTCCGACTCAAAGCACGAAGCTAATTAATTGATTGCGTTTAAAAAAAATATAAATACGGCTTTTCGCATGCCGCCTTTTTTTGATAACCGCCTCCAAATTAAATGCTTGTGTTTGAAGTATTCAAAAATACGTCTTTCCATGCCGCTCATTAAGTTTTAAATATTCAAAAATACGTTTTCCACGTGTGATTTGACATTCGAACAATACCTATAAATCACTATGCTGCGATGCCACAGATCGCTCTCCGACTCAAAGCACGAAGTATCCAGCGATGGCAACAAATCCTTTCCTTATCTATTGATTATTTAACACAAATACCTTTTCACGATTATCGTATATGGATATAAACCTTTGTGCCGTCAGAACTCGTTAAATTATTGTTCATGGCTTAGATCGCCAATACTTTGTGCGCTATTCTTTCGAGGCGAAGACAAATACAGCGATTGCGAAGACAAAGATCTCTGTAAAAGTAATTTCAATTGTAATCATTGCATTTTTGGAAAAATGAGAAGCTTGACTTTTGAACAAAGATCTATGTTTACAAACAAATCTTTTGAACTTGTGCACTCGGATTTATGGGGACCGACACCCGTAGTATCTAAGGGAGGATTTGCTTACTATGTTATTTTTTTTATGATTATTCAAGATTTTGTTAGATATACTTCCTTAAACATAAGCATGAAGTCTTTGCATCGTTTAAGACATATCATATGATGATTAAAAATCAATTTAATGATAATTTAAAAATCTTTAGAGTTGATTCCGGAGGAGAGTATCTTTCAAATGATTTTAAAAACTATCTTGAAAACCATAAAATTGTTCATCATAGATCTTGTCCAAAAACACCACAACAAAACAGTCTAGCTGAAAGAAAACATAGGTATATTATTGAAACAACTAGAACTTTACTCATTTCTCAAAACATTCCAAAAAGTTTTTGGGCCGAGGCGGCTCTTACATCCGTTTATCTTATAAATCACTTTTCTTCAAAAAATCTAAACAAAACTTCAGCTTTTAAAATTTTATACCAAAAGGAACCCGACTAAAATAGGTTAAGAATCTTTGGATGTAAATGTTTTGTCCTTACCGACAAAAATGACAAACTCTCACCAAAAGTCATTCCTTATGCATTTCTTGGATATTCTGAAACTCAAAAAAGATTTAGATGCTATGATGTTAAGAACGACAAACTATATGTTTCTAGGAATGTGACTTTCTTAGGAAACGTTAGTGGTTTTGAGAAGGATGAATCTCATAAAGAGAATATGGATTACTCTTTCTTGTTTAAGTTACTATCTAGAAAAGATGATATTTTTAGTGATGATGAACTCAAATAGTTTAGTAAAAAAGAAAATATAGATGAAGACAACCATCCTTCTTATCAACCTACTAATCCTCCCATAGAGGAAAGTTTATTTATTACCGAGACCCAAAGTCGGAAAGATGTAATAATAAAGAATTAAACAGTAAAAGAATTTCACGTTACCGCAACTCATTATACAATTACAACAAATGTATAACGTGATAAAAATGAAAAATCTAGGATTTATTCCGAGTCACTGGACGAATCTGATGAAATTTCATAGACTTGTCTCTCACTTTTTATTGGTGGACTGTCTATCCTGGGTGGCCTCCTCGTTGCGAAACCTTGCCTAAGAAGACTGATCATCATGTCCACCACTGCATTCAATTGGGTCCCCATAGTGCTTACTTCTGTCCTTAATTTCTTATTCTCCCTCTCAATAAGTTCGAACCTTGCAGCAGAGACAGACTTCTCTTTTGGAGCAAGTGTTCGGTCTTCCTCGTGATTTGTTACTGATGGACTAGTCGTATTAACCAGAGCGAGACGACGTTTTGGTTGTAGAGGCTGGGCTACAACATGAGAAGGGACAATTGGGAGGCATGGGTTGACAATTTTCTCAATCTTCCGATTTCGCCGCATTGGTTCCCAATAGCTTTCGAAATAGAAGGGATCAAATTGTCGTCCTTCATGATCATACGGTACGGCAGGGACACCACCAGAGTTCCAATTTAATAATTCGTCCCTGTAGCGATCGCTCCAATTCACGTGCCTGCCCCCACCAATATTCATCTTCCTTCTCACCTCCAAAGGCTTATTTGGGATAGACTGCCCCAAGCCAGATTGTAGGAGAACTCGACTACCTTGCTGCAACTCGGCTTCAAAATTACAGAATAGCCACAAATCGCGGTTAGACAATCTGGCAGCCTCCGCAACAATGTCTTCATCATCGCCCCCATCTCCATAAGGTCTCCACAAAACCTGTACATTGGTAATTCTTTTTAATAACGAATGACAAATATATTAAAATTTATTTACGCATGATATAGCAACAACGATATGCACTACGGAAGACAATCCTGCAGCGATGTATACTTAAGAATGCTGAACATTACAACGACTTATAATACTCAATGGTAAATGCTGACGCGATTGTAAACAATTTTAGAACGTTTACCTCGTTTAATTGCAGCCCATCTAAAATGGACTTAGCATTATAAACTGCGACGTTTATTCTGGCCCAGCGACCGATCTTTGGAAAACCACAAATCGGAGGGCCACACCGTGGACGCAATGGGATAATATGTTCCAACGCCCAGGCCTAACAAAAAAATATTATTAGCAACGCCACAGACTGCAATGAGATTTGTCTACAAATACTAAGTATGTAATCAACAAATACCTAAACAAATGGCCAAAATCCGCCAACTGTTTTCGTACCATTACTCGCACGGTGGAGTTGACTGTACAGGTGTGCGAGCATAGCGGCACCCCAGGCATAGTTGTCGACTTCGTCTAAGTCTGCCAGGTACTGCAGCCACATGGAACTTATTCTCGAACCAGAACAATCAGAAAATAATGTAAGAGCAAAAAAATATAGAAGGAAGTCGCGCAACTCTTGGTCAGCTGTTTCAGATGCACAAGTAGCGGAGTGGCCTTCCCATTTATTACGAAAAACTGAGACCTTCATTAATGTGGAATTGCTTCCACCAGAAATACATTGACTCCATTCGTCCATCGACATTCCTAGAAGGGCAGTGCAGTTTTCCCTTGCGTTATAGTTTGAATGCCGTAATAGGACAGCACTGCCATCGCACTTAAGGCCAGTGATCCTCGCCACATCTTTTAGAGTCATGGTGATCTCAAAAGAATCAAACTGGAATGTGTTAGTCTTATCATTCCACTTATTTACCAGGTGAGTCATGGTATTCCAGCAAGTTTCAAAATATTGCTGGTCCAAAAGGCCACCGAAGTGCATATTTCGTAGTCGGTCCTTCTGATATGCACTCAGTTGACCATACCAAGACAGAACTACAGGCCATTGACAGCGACCTCCGAGCTTTTCACCTGGTGCTCTACTTCTCTTGTGACCTCCCTGTAACACAAAATAACATATTATTCCTACAAATTATAAATTACTTCCATTTGTACTTATAAATACTATTCTACTAACCGCTATAAATAATATCGGTTGCAGACATACTATCGCAGTAATTGCTATAAATATCAATACCTAACACAGTAATCGCTATACCAAAATCGCTAAACATATTATTAAATCTTCGCAGACAGGACGGATATATTTACCTCGGTCGCTATTTTCTGCTGTTCTCGCTCCAACCTGGGACTTTCTGGTGGGTCCACTGCCTCAAACTGCCTTTCAATCTCCATCTCTACCGGCTCCACCGTTGCCTTCCTTTCTCTCGCCTTCCTTTCTCTCGCCTTCCTTTTCTCATCCTCCTTCTGCTTCCTTTTTTTGTCCCTATTCTCCTCCTCCTCCTTCTGCTTCCTTTCTCTCTCCTTTTCTGCCTGCTCCTTCTGATTCCTTTCTCTCTCGCGTTTCTCCTCCTCCTTCTCCTTCCTTTCTCTCTCCCTTTTCTCCTCCTCCTCCTTCTCCTTCCTTTCTCTCTCCCTTTTCTCCTCCTCCTCCTTCTGCTTCCTTTCACTCTGCCTTTTCTCCTCCTCCTTCTCCTTCCTTTCTCTCTTCCTTTTCTCCTCCTCCTCCTTCTGCTTCCTTTCTCTCTGCCTTTTCTCCTCCTCCTTCTCCTTCCTTTCTCTCTCCCTTTTCTCCTCCTGCATCCTTTCTCTCTCCTTTTTTGCATCCTCCTCCTTCTCCTTCCTTTCTCTCTCCTTTATCTCCTCCTCCTTCTGCTTCCTTTGTCTTTCCCTTTTCGCCTCTTCCTCCTGCTTCTTCCTTTCCCTTTCCCTTTTCCTTTCCTTTTCTTCCTCCTCCTTCTCCTTCAGCCGCCTTTCTTTCTCTTCGATTTCTTGTTTCCTTCTTTGCCGCAGTTCTTCCACTTGCTTCTTCCTTTCCCTTTCTTTTTCTTCCTCCTTCTCCTTCCGCCGCCTTTCTTTCTCTTGCAGTTGTTGTTTCCTTCTTTCCTGCAATTCTTCCTCCTGCTTCTTCCTTTCTCTTTCCTTCTCTACCTCCTCCTCCTTCTCCTTCCATTGCCTTTCCTTCTTTTCCTCATTCTCCTTTTGCTGTCTTTGCATTTCCTTAGCTTCCTCGAACTCCAACTCCCTCCTTCGCCTTTCCTTTTCTTCCTCAAACTGAGGAATATTCTGTTCCTTCTCTTCCTCCTCCTTATTCATTTGCCTTCGCCTCTCCTCCGCCTCCTTCAGTAGCCTTGCCTTGTGTCGCATTGCTCTACTCTCCAAGTTTATCCTATGAGCCTCCGCCATCATATTGCTAACATCCCTTTCCCACTCCTCCGCCTTCTTCTTCCTCTTTTACATCTGTTGTGCGTTAATCCTCCGCCTTCTATTTATATTCTCATCAATATTTCTGGCTTTTGCCTTCTCTTCGTCATCCTTGTTCTGCATCTTTTGTTCTTCAGAGTTCTTCCTTTGGTCCGCAGCCTCGATATCTGATGGATAATCCTCCGCAAAATACGATTCCAAGGCTTTTTCCCTGTCTTCATCGTTCTCAATCTTAAGTATATTTTGGTATCTTTCAAAAACTTTAGATAGATGAGACTGGCGGATCACTTCTCTAATAGACAACCCATAGAACGACGGGGTATCTCTAATCTGATGAGGCGCAGACATTGCTAACCTGCACAACACAATACACGATCATCATCATTAGAAATCGTCGGAATATTTTGGTTCATAATACAAATCCTTGTATAAGAACCAATCTTCAGATTAAAGAAAGAAAACTTACACGAAACGCACCGAAACGATGGGAATTTGGATATTCCAATTGTAGAGTAAGCAACAGTAACAACTAATACGCAACAGAAGGTGGCAACGATGCTGCGACTGCGCGTAAGACGGAAACAGATGCTCTGGTAAAAAGGAAAGGATGCTCCGGCAACTCGAGATGAAAGCAAAGAATCTCCGGTAGAGTGCTTAGAGCGAGAAAGGATTTTTTTGAACTATTTGTATCATACAACATAACGCTTGCTACATACGCAAACTCTGCGGAACATTTTCCCGCGATATCGATGGAGGGCAGTTTTGTCATTTTCATGAACCGACGATTCAGTTTTCTAGAAGGAGGGCATTTATGTCTGTCCGAGGAAGAGGAACCGACGATTCAGTTTTCTAGAAGGAGGGCATTTATTTCTGTAAATTTTCAGCAATTTCTATTGTCATTTCATTCCCCATTTTAACTTCAACGATACATTACAACCACCTGCGGAACGTTTTCCCGCGATATCGATGGAGGGCAGTTTTGTCATTTTCACGAACCGACGATTCAGTTTTCTAGAAGGAGGGCATTTATGTCCGTCCGAGGAAGAGGAACCGACGATTCAGTTTTCTAGAAGGAGGGCATTTATTTCTTTAAATTTTCAGCGATTTCTATTGTCATTTCATTCCCCATTTTAACTTCAAAGATACATTACAACCATCTGCGGAACATTTTCCCGCGATATCGATGGAGGGCAGTTTTGTCATTTTCACGAACCGACAATTCAGTTTTCTAGAAAGAGGGCATTTATGTCCGTCCGAGGAAGAGGAAGCAAATGGCGGTAAAGGTTACTTAAGTCTTTGCTGCGGCACCAAATTACGATGCAATATGATGGCGACCCACATGGGGATACATGCCGGTCTGCATCTTATACGTGGCGCGGTTTGGAACCCCCGAACATGAGATCTCAGTACCGGCTCTGTAAATTCTTTTGCAAATCGCTATAACGATTTGTAGTGTCTTCCGCAAATCGCTATAGCGATTTGTAGTGTTATTCAGTAAGCAAATCGCTGTAAATCGCTACCCGAATTAGGACCAACTTGTCAGGGCCATATCTCCCTAACCGGAGGTCATATTCCAAATCCGTAAAAAGTGGTGTCTTCGTTATTGAGTCTAGTTTATTTCTGTAAATTTTTAGCGATTTCTATTATCATTTCATTCCCCATTTTAAATTCAACGATACATTACAACCACAATCATCAAAAGAAAGATTGCCCAAGCTAAGAGTCTTGAGAGAGTAGAGGAGGGCCTCACCACCCACCGAATAACAAAAAATACAACGACTCAACTTCAAGTGCAGTAAGGACCCAGAGTCGAATAAATTTAGAGGCAGCTCATCAGTAAGGACCCACAACAGTCAATGTGCAGGTCAGTCGGTGCTTGATGGAGCAATGTAGGATCTTCTGATGGATGTGCACAGAAGCAGAAATAGAAGGGAGAGAGAGAGAGGGTTGATGAGCCCCCGGACCCCCCTCCTGTAAGGGCAAAAGGCCATGAACACGCTGGGAGGAGCCCTCAGACCCCCCTTCTGTAAGGGTAAAAGCTCTGAATCAGACTCCATAACTCTTCAAGTTGAATGATGCTACCCACACTGGGAGGAGCTCTCAGACCCCCCTTTCTGTAAGGGTAAAAACTCTAAATCAGACTCCACAACTCTTCAAGTTGAATGATGCTACCCACGCTGAGAGGAGCCCCCAGACCCTCCTCCTGTAAGGGTAAAAACTCTGAATCAGGCTCCACAACAGTAAATGTGCAGGTCAGTCGGTGCTTGATGGAGCAATGTATGATCTTCTAATGGATGTGCACAGAAGCAGAAATAGAAGGGAGAGAGAGAGAGAGAGTTGAATGATGCTACCCACGCTGGGATGAACCCCCAAACCCTCCTCCTGTAAGGGTAAAAACTTTGAATCAGGCTCAACAACAGTCAATGTGCAGGTCAGTCGGTGCTTGATGCAGCAATGTATGATCTTCTAATAGATGTGCACAGAAGCAGAAATAGAAGGGAGAGAGAGAGAGTAAGAGGGTTGATGTTCATGGCCTTCTCCAGGGGAGATTTCTTTCTCGTATAATCCTGCAGTGCAGAGACTGGGTCTTAAATAATCATCTTCGGGGCAGTTAAGTCTTTACAACCACTCCTTTTCAAGAACCGTCATTTTTTTTTGCACCAATGGAGGAGAGGGTACTTAAGTCTTTGCAATCGCATCAAACTCCAACGCTAATTAATGCTGACAAACATGGGGATACGAGACGCACATGCTTACATACGTGGTGCTCTTTGGGACTCCCGATCATGAGATGTAGCTAACTGCCCTGTTCGGGGGGGAACATATAACCTGCTTCGCTGATAGAGGGTCTGCCTAACCCTAGCTTTTTCTGTCGAAAAAAATAATCATATTTGGACTCTGTCAGATATCCGACTAATCGGATTTCTGTTCCTTCTACACAAAGGAATTTCATTGAATTTCAACAAGCATTCCTCTCTCTCTCTCTCTCTCTCTCTCTCTCTATATATATATATATATATATATATATATATATATATATATATATATATATATATATATATATATATATATATATATATACCTCCTTCATGGTAATCGATTCACAGTTTACATGAACTCTTCTGCTCAGCTGCAGCAGCATGAGCAAGCCCTTTATGGCATTCATCCTGAAGATGAACGACCCTTGTCATGACTAATGAATCTGTCCAAGTTCTTTGTGAGACTTATGCATGTTTGGATTTTGAAAGCTTTCTAGATACCCAGAATTGGACGATGGCAGATCAGGTGCAATGCAATGACATTGCACACTTTGAGTGTGCTACTACACCTGATCACCCTCTATTTCTGAGGTACAGGTGCAGCATCACACTCAAACTGTGCAATGTGATTGCACCTGATCCGCCCTCGAATTGGATTGACTCATATACCAGTACAACAAACAATGATAGAGATATATACCCAAGTGGTAGTGGGCTTGGGGAGGAAGTGCTGACCTTCGTCCCAGGTTTGACTCCCACCAGGTGAGCAGGTGCCTTTCACTGGTGGGCTCGGTGAGGGATTGGGTGTTGGTGACCCCGCAGAAAGGGATCACACGCTCCTCCCACGCCAAGTAAATCGATATGTGTCCCATGGTAATTTGCAATTTGCATGGTGACACTATTGACGCATTTGTATGTACCATGTCCTTTCGATATGTGTCCGACAGAGAGAGGCGTTTGCATGTCACAGAAAATGCCTCCATTACTTGATAAAAGAGGTTTTTTTTTTTGTGGGACCCTCATACAAATAGAGGAACTGCCTTTTGCATGGAAAGTTGGCCCCACCCCTTTTACAGTGGAAACAAAGTCCCATGGCCGGTGAACACGGACTTTGTTTGGGCTGGAACGCTTTTTGTGTCTTTGTGTGCACAGGGAGTGTTACCGTGGCACACAAACGCCCAATAGAGCCTTTTATGTGACATGCAAACAACCCCTATTGTTAATGTTTTATTCATCATCAATGACACTTGTTCACATGTTTAAAATTTATGTATTTTGATAAAAAAAAATCTTATTCCAAGTATAAAAAATTAAATTTATCATACATTCACTCAATAAATTATAAAAAATAAAAATATAAAATCCTGAAATCTAAACATACAAAAAAACTAAATTTATGATACCTTCACTTAATAAAGTAAAAAATTAAAATTAAAATACAAAATGCTTAAAATCTAAAGCATACCACATGATTTGACATCATTCACTTAATACATTATAAAAATAGAGATTAAACTATAAAACCCTTAAAATTTAAAGCATATAAAAAAATCAAATTTAGCATTATTCATTCAATAAATTACAAAAATTAAGATTAAAATATAAAACATTTAAAATATAAATCACATAAAAATTTGAATTTAGCATCATTCATTGAATAAATCAAAAAAGTAGGGATCAAAATACAAAACTCTTAAAATCTGAAGTACATTCAGAAAAAAATCAAATTTAGCATCATTCATTCACTAAATTACAAAAATAAAAATTAAAATAGAAAACCCTCAAAATCTAAAGCATATAAACAAAATCATATTTAACACCATTTATTCAATTAATTACAAAAATAAGGATTAAAATATAAAACTATTAAAATCTAAAGCATATATAAAAAATAAGATTTAACAAACCCTAACTCTAACTAAAATCGGGTTAATGTTCACTCAACATTATATATATATATATATATATATATATATATATATATATATATATATAGAGAGAGAGAGAGAGAGAGAGAGAGAGAGAGAGAGAAAGAGAGAGTACCTTTGGTGAGGAGGGTGTCGGGGCAAGGAAATGAGAAAATATTGAGGTTGGAGGGTTTTCTCTCCTTTTTATGTTTTGTTTTTAAGGGTTGTCCAGCACAGTTTAGACAACATCAAAAGAATCGACAACTGGTCAAAAGGGATGGAATAATTGTGTACACTCCCATGCGCCTACATGGGACACGGTACGTGTCCACGTGTCCTATAAGTCCAACGATCATTGGCGCCACGTTTTGCGGGCACCTGCACACTGATTAGAAGTCGGGTGTCCAAACTGTTCACATTAGCATGGCGTAACTGCATATACATCTCATCAAAATGATCAGATGCTTGCCAAAAAGGAGGTGACCAGGCAAAATGAACGTCGAACAAATAGATAAATCAAGCCCAAAAAGCAATTTGTTGTCACAAGTGGGATTGGTAGGTCTTGATCAATTTAATCACCTAATCATCCTAGCTGGTTACAAAAAGCTTAGTTCAGGGTATTTGCTTAATTTGAACTTACGTATGTATTCTTTATAACTTTGTGAGAACATGTATTTGACTAGCTAGGGATATTTCACGTTCAAATGTGTCAACAAAAATGAATAGCTTGTATTGAATTAGTATTTTGTGATTAAAAAAAATAAGCTTTAAATAAACATTGATAAGCACATGTACCTGTTCGGACTAAGCACAAATCACTTTTGCAACTATCATTTGAGGTGGGTTAACAGGATAAACCAGAGTTACTCGAAGCTTTCACTACAAGAAAAATGATAATTAGCAACGGTAATTTGCGACGGAAATAAACTATCATAATTTTGTGACGGATTAGTAAGAGAAAATTAGTCGTTCCTAAAATTAGAATTAGTTGTGGAATTAGCAACAGAAAAAACCGGTCTCAAAATTCATTGCTAATTAACGACAAAAACGTTCTGTCTCAAACTTTGCCTCAACTTCGTGACGGATGAGCGACAAAAATTTTTCGTCGCTAATCTGTCGCTATTTAGCGACGGATTTTGAGACATAAGTTTTCTATCGCTATTTTTTTTATGTAAAATGGCCCATCTAGGACACAAAATTAACTTCGCGAACCTGCTCTCTCTCTCCTCTCTTCCGTTGACCGCCCCCACGTTGCTCGCCATCTCCACCCCCGCTCTTCGGTGACCCACCGATAACTCCCTCTGGAGACGTCATCGACCACCTTCTGTTCTCCTCCCTCAGTCGTTCCCCCTCTGTCACCCCTTTCCCTCGGGTGAGCCCTCTCTCCGCTCATCGTATTCCAGCCACCCAACACCGGCGACCCCCACTCCGCTTCTGGCCCTCTCAGGTGATCTCTTCCCCCCTCTTTGTTGTCTTCTTTTTCATCTTCTTTCTTCTCGTCTCTCGACTCTCTTCTCCATCCTTTGTCGCCTGCAGCTCGTTGGCAACCCCACCCTGTGTCTGGCCACCTACTGTCGTCGACGACCTTAGCCAAAGCACCTCCTGACCTCTCCTGTCTCCACTGCCATCTCCCTCTCTCTAGTTTTGGTTTGCTGGGCACCCAACCGCCTCCCTCTTCGACAACCTCGCCGAGCATCTGATCCGCCATTTCAAAGTTCCAACAGGCAGAGGCTTCGCTCCTGCCTCTCTGTTTTGTGTCAGGCAAGGGCGAAGCCCCTGCCATCAGCTTGGTCAAATTGGCAGAGGCAAGGCCCCTGCCTGCTCTGATTTTCAGCAGGCAGGGGCCTAGCCCCTGCCCCTGTTATCCCTTCGGCAGGCAGGGGCGAGACCCCTTGTTGCCTTTGGGTTTTTGGCACGAGGGCTTCGCCCCTTGCCCTTTTTCATTTCTCTGTCTGACAAGGGTGTGTCCCCTGCCCCTTCTTCTTCTTTTATTTTTATTATTTAGCATGCTAATATGTTGTGATTTCGCAGCTCGCACGACAGAGCCGCACGCGCCCCGCGGGCTGAGACCTTTAGCGCATATACTCGAGACGTGTGCAACCCCTAAAACCCCCAAGGTAGAGGAAAGTGTATACAAGAATGCTAAGCAAAATGTGCACCTTTAGCTCGTATATAAATGTACATTGCAGGTGCATAGCAGAGCAAAATGCATGATGCTTAATGCTAAGCATCGCATACAGCTTAAAATGTCATGCAAAAAAAAAACAAGAAAAATGAAAATGCATGCAAATTGGGTAAATACCTGTGGTGAGTAAGTGATGCAAGCGCATCACATGTTATTTACTTTCTTGGATACAACAATTTTCTGCTTACATACTCACTTAGTTGTGGATATCTAGGACTGTTTTGTTGGAGTTTGGAGATCATGCTAAGCATGATTTGAATGTATGAGAATAGTACTTTTATTTTTGTAGTTTGGATTTCATGCTAGTCATGGTAGTAGTTAGCGAGATATTGAAGTATTTTTGCTGCAGGTATATGTTTGACATTGTTGTGATATGAATGATTGAATGTATTGCAATGTTTGACATGACTATTCATGCTTGCATGAAGTTATTTTTTATTTGATTATGCATTCCATATAAAATTGCATCATGAAAACATGCTTAAATTAAATGTATCGTGTTTGTGAATGTGATTTCATCTTTCTAAATATCCTTGTGATGTGTGTAAATATGATGTGATGGTGTTATGCACAAAAATATTGAATTATCAATGCATGCATAATAGTTCATGGAATTGCATTTTATGTTAAGCATATTTGTAGTAGAGAGGGAAAGAAAATTTATGCATTAACTAAAATAAAAAAAAAATTGCTCACCAACAATCACCAAACAAGAATTATAGCAAACCAATAAGGAGAAATCACTCTATGGACAATTAGTCACAAAAAACAAAACTTCATTATGAAGGATATTGTTCTATAAACAATTACTGTCTTCTCTACATATGGGATGTTATCTTATTGGAGCACACATGGGAGGTTGGCATGTCCGTACTGCATGAAGGATACAAAATCTTTTAGATTGACGTATGGAAGAAAGTTGTATTGGTTTGATTGTCACCGTCAATTTCTACCGAACAACCATCCATTTTGACAATAAAAAATGTGTTTTGAGCAGACACAACTGAAATAGAAGGCTCACCTACATGGTTGTCTGCAACATAGATCTTAAGACGATTATGATTCTTTCTATATGGACTGACAGATGCCTGTAGTGCGACGCCCTTCCTTGAATTTGGGAAGGATTACAATTAGACAAAGAAATCTATATTTTGAGAACTACCATATTGGTCGACCTTATTGATATAACATAATTTGGATGTGATGCATGTGAAGAAAAATGTGTTTGATAATGTGTTGAGACAGCTGGACACATTATTAAGTAAAGCAGATATATCAGTGGTTGAAACAGTTGAGATTTTCAGATGAATACGTCTCTAATATTGCTCGGGCTGTGAAGATAGATGAGGGATAATTATATGGGTAGAAGAGCCATGATTGTCATGTCGTCATGCAACAACTGATTTCCCTAGCATTCTATGATATGTTAGACAAACCTATATGGGTGGTATTATCCGAGTTGAGTCGATATTTTAGAACATTGTGTGTATCGGAAGTTGTAGTAACTGAGGTAAAGAATATCGAAGATTCTATCGTCACTACTATTTGTCAGCTAGAGAAGATATTTCTGCCAGTATTTTTCGACGTTATAGAACATATAATCATACACTTGCCATACAAACTTAGGATTGGTGGTCCTGTGCAATATCGGTAGATGTATCTATTTGAAAGGTATATTTTTATTTATATTTTTCTCTCTAATGCTATTGAAAATTTATTGTATTACGAGATGTATATTATTGAAAAATGCATGTTTGACCTCAAAAAAAATGTTTGGAATAAAGCAAGAGTAGAGGGTTCAATTTGTGAGGCATACACTTTAGAAGAGATTTCAAATTTCTCATCTATGTACTTTGAGCCTCACATTCCAACATGTTACACTTGCCCACCTCGTAATGATGATGGAGAACAAGTTATTGTGCCTGACAAACTATCGATATCTAAACCACTTGGGAATGCCTTTGGTAGTTGTCGGTCAAGACTCTTGAAAGATCAAGAGCAAGACGCAACAGAAATCTATATCTTTTTTAATTGCTCAAAGATCGACCCCTACATCAAGTAAGTATACATAATATGTTACACTAAGTTCTCTACGTACATGGTTCGGTAATATAATTATTTGTTAAGTGCAGACGATTTGATCTGGAGTTGCGAAGATAAATTTCATATTTCACTGATTCAGAAGTATAAAAAGAACGTGAAAATAAGTTTGCGGTATGGTTGAAAGAGTTGGTAAGGACGATGACATGCATTCTTTTCGTGTAAACAACAATATGTTACTTAATTGGTCGTATTTACAGTCATTGTTTATGCTTGTAGGTCCGTCATGGTGATGTTAATGACCAAGGAATATGTGATTTATAAAATGGTCCAACCAAAGTTGTGCAATGTTACAACGGGTATATCATAAATAGTTATTGATTCCATATAAAAGATTACGGTGTAAACAAGTCAACGATACATAGTGGCGTGTGTGTCAAGGGTAGCAGTTACGGTGAAAATGAACTTGACTACTACGGTGTTATAGAAGAAATAATAGAGTTGACTTACTTAGGCATAAATAACAGGATAACTTTATTCAAGTGTCATTTATTTCATCACACAATAACAAGAGTCGACAAAGCCTCAGGCATTGTGGAGGTGAATCATAAATCAAGGTTTGAAACATATGAACCATTTATATTAGCATCGTAAGCTCAACAAGTTTACTATACTTCATATCTGAATACAAGGAAGTCAGATAGAAATGAATGGTGGCGGTTTGCAATGTGAAGTCTAAACTATACCCCGAGTATGATCAGTTACACGAAGATAAGATTGTTGAAGATGGTGATTACTATCAATCAGATGATATATATGACTTCTTTTATGGTCATGATGTCACACATGGTCTGCATGTCACATCTCCATTGTTCGATGACACACATATGGAAGAATGTGATCCAAATGATATACCAAGTGGATGGACGCCCAATGAAGAAGAAGACAAAGAAGATGAAGAGGAGGAGGAAGAAGAAGAATATGAAAGTTAAACAAGTGATGAGAAAGCATACTCGAGCTAATAAAATACATCTTGTAATACATACCACATCACTTTCTCATATACTCTTATTTTTGTAGTTCGGAGACCATGCTAGTCATGGTTGTAGTTAGCGGGATATTGGAGTGTGTTTGTTGCAGGTACATGTTTGACATTGTTGTGATATGAATGATTTAAATGTATTGTCATGTTTGATGTGACTGTATCCATACTTGCATGAAGTTATTTTTTATTTTTATTATGTATCCATGTTCATGAAATTGCATATCATGTTACATTTTATGCATACTTAGCATGTACATGCACAATTCATGCATAGTTATAAAACTAATTCATGTAGGACATTTAAATCTTTACATTTCATGCATATGTCATGTCCATGCTAAGATTAAGAGTTATGTAATTAATCTAAATAATATTTTTATTTGTTAGAATATGGTTTGTGAAGGTCACAGTGGTCGAGCATCCAGTGGTCGAAGACTAAGTGAAGGTCGTAGGACATTATTAGGTAGATGTCTTTGTATTATATTTAAATATAGGCATTCATTATGTTTTTGCTTATATGTTGATATAAAAATTGTTACTTGTTAATCGTGTTTATAGGATCCCAGCTCAGTGATAGCTAGTCTCAGCCTTCGTCTTCACGTAATGCTTCGATAGGTATATCATTTACATAATTGTATACTTGATTAGTTTAAATATGCATTATCTGAATTTATAACTCATTGTTCTGTAGATGATGTTTTGCCTGCATATAACCCACCTACACCAGATACTCATACACATCACGAGACAATGATGGATGCAGGGTCTTCTCAGTCTGACACACGATGATTCATTCAAATAGTGTATATCGATAGTTGACCGTAAGTATTTCATTGTCATTTATCCAATAGTTATCTTATAAATATTATATATCGATAATCGATTGTTAATGTGTACCAATTCATGTGCAGTGCAATGTTCGAGCCATAAGAAGTAATACGAGTAATTAGGAAGTTACTAGTTCAGCATCTTCTAGGACCGATCGCTCAATGGAAAGAGTACCCAAAGGAGGTGTTGGACAGATTATGGTCCTCATTTATGGTATACAATCGTTTATCATAGTTAATGTGTTTTATATTTAATTTTTTGTTATAGTCATGTGTACTAACTTTCTGAAATTATTTATAAACTTTGAATCACTTCGCGATTGCGAAAGAGGAGTAGAACGCAAGGCTAGTGTGGCAGAAGGTGGTTGTCAGTTGATTTGTCGACATGTTGCACAATATTAAGACTGCAACAATAAAAGCAGCTCGTGGGATAGATGATCCACTGCAGTGGAAGAGTCATGGCCCTTCTACTATCATGACAGATTATTGAGATGCAATGTGCGACAAGTGGGTGAACCATGATTTTCAAAATCGCTCAGCAAAGGGTACACAAAACCAAATGAAGATGTTGTAAACACCCCAAATTTTTATCATCCATTCTCAAACAACCCTCCTCAGGCAGTGCCAACCCTGTTAGGTTAGTCTAGGAGTCAAACTCTGAGTCATTCATTCATAGTTAGTCATGTTTCCTTGAGTCTAACTTGAGCTCACCAGGAGTTCAAACACTCCAGTTTTAGTTCAAAACCATTTCCAAGTATCCAGGAGCCCATTTTAGTCCATTTCAGCTCTTTCAGCTGAAATTGAGATGAGTTCAGCCAATTGAGCTAGTGTTTAAGCTTCGATTTTAGTTCATGTCAGTATTACTGACCTTTGTTTTAGCTCAAAGCCAGCTCAGATCTCTAATTCACTTCACTACAATGACCATTCTGTACCATTTCTCTAAAAATGGTAGTTTTTTTGATAATTCGGTCGAGGAGTTCAGTTGAGTCAGTGTCTTGTCAGTTCACTTGAGTTCTGAAACTCTAAAACCCAGCTCAATCCAGTTCATTTCAGTTCAATCTATCTCAAACCCTAATTTCCAGTGTCACTCTGGCTCGGTAGAACCCGAAAACCATTTCTTGAATCATTTGGCAAATTTTATCAATTTTAACACTTTTTGAACTGGTACAAATGTCAATCGGGGTCTAACATCCAAAATTCTTCATGCAGGGTCTACATTTCACATGTCATTTCTCATCATTTCGTATCATTTCTCAACATTTCGTAACATTTCATCATATTTCATTCCATTTTCGAAGTCCAGAACTCCAGCTTTATAAATTTCAATCCAGATTGAGTTTTAAAAGTTTTTAGAAATCAATTTCAAACCCTCGGTTTCTAAAATTGACATTTTTACCCCTGGGAGTCTAAATTTGGAAATATTTTCTCGAGAAAAACAATCTGGATTTATTTCAAAATCTATGCTGGATTTGCTTCGCAATGGGGTATTGAATTTCAAAATCCGAGCTCGTTTCAAAAACTGCCAAAATGAGCTTGTTTCGTCTAAAAAGACTATTTTACCCCTCTAATCGTCAAAATGAATTTCAAAAGTGGAATTTGGACCCGCTCTGAGATGGCCCATCCATTTGCATTTTTTTGTTTCAATTTATAAAAAGAAAAAAAAATTACCGTTTTTTATTTTTTTGTTTTATTTTATTTTATTTTTTTTTCCTAAGGTGGGACCCACAAGGGGGTCGACCACCCTAGCCCTCAATCCAGCCCATTTCCTTTCTTTCTTCCTCCATTTTCTTTTTTTTTATTTTTTCTTTCCTTCTTTCTTTCTTTTCTTCCTTTTTCTTTTCTTTCTTTCTTTTTTTCTTTCCTCCTTCTTTCCTCTTTCTCCACTCACGTATACCCCTTTCCAGCCCCTCCTTCTTCCTCTTTCCCTCTCTTTTTTCTCTCTTTCTTTCCTTTTCTTTCTCCCCTCTTCTTTCCTTTTCCTTCCCTTCCTTCTTTCTTTCTTCCCTTCCTTCCTCCCTTCTTTTCCCTCTTGCCCAGCCATTGACGTAAAAGGCCTTTCTCCCTTTCCTTCCCTAATTAAAACTAAAACTTAGGGAAATATGAGATTTTCCCAAAGTTAAAAAAAAATCAAGAAAACAAACTAACGGCTGGTCCTTTTCTTCAACAACTCACGTCTCTCATTGAACCCATCTCACGCATCTCTCTCTCCCTTGAACTCCCTTTTTCTCTCCCCTTTGTTGCTACAGCCACAGTACCTCTCCCCTTGGCTGCAACTTCCAGCCATTGAAGCTCCTTGTTGCATCTTCATCCAGCCAACAGCCACCACAGCACCTACCAGCCAATAGCCATCCACGCCCAGCACTTGCAGTCGGCTTCCCCCTTGAAGCCTCCACGCCCAGCACTTGCAGCCGGCTTCTCCTTCAACCTCCACACCCAGCAGCAGCCAGCAGCTTCTCCACCAACCTCTCCCAGCATCAGTCGGCAGCTTCTCCTTCTACCTCAAGATGCCACAGCCTCCTCTTCAATAGCTCCAGTCGACACCACAACTTCAACTAAAAAAAGAGGTTGTTGTTGCCCCTCCAAGTCCATGCCATAGGTCTTTTTTAACTAAGGTCTCAGCACAACGACCTTCCTTCAAACAAATCCCAACCAACTCCAAAAGGAACACCCCTCTAGCCGTTATTCCAACCTCCATTTCCAAGGTAAGATCAATTTTAATCTTATTAAGGGTTTTATTAGATTTCACTAATGTCATGTGATTAAAAGGGAGGATTCAAATGTTATGTTTGAGAGAATAATGTTGGGTAGCCATTTCAAAAAAATGGAACTATGGCAATGCAGGGATTTATGTTATAGTTTTGAATGGTAGGAAGTAAGAAAACCTACACCCTATACGCATGGGCTATGGAAATGAGAAGATCCATCCATTCGATGGATTGGATCTCTCATGATGGGAGCCAATATCAAGATGAAGTATACTTCCTTGTTGGTTTTATTTTTTTATCATTTTCCATGTAGATTATTAACATATTTAGGTTCATTTCACTATTTAGATAATCATTTTCACTCATGTAATATAGCCTTCATTAACATTTGATTTAAGATTTACAGACTTGAATTTGTGCATGTAGTCCAGTTATGATTTTATGTAAAGATTTTCATTCAAAAATATTGAAAATTTTATGACAGATGTTATTATTTGTCTCTGATCTTTTGCCAAAAATTTGAGTTCGTTCGAATTTTGGAACCTTTCTAAACAAATCAAATCCTAAATTGGGTTTTCTGCTTCTCTAAATTCTCAATTTCTGCTTTAGCAGGCAAAAACCTCCGACACCACCCTCGTGGGAGATTCGGATTGTCCTCCAAAAATCACAGTGTATTCATAATTGAATTTACTAATGGTCTGGAATTTTTTATGTTTTTCCAACAAATTTTGACCTCTGTAAAAAATCGGATTTCTCAGACCCTTGGAAAATATCAATTTTCCTTTGTCAGCATATAGACCTAATACACCGAGTCCGTTCAATCTGTAGCCCGTCTGCAAAAACTTTCAACACAAAAGTTGTTTCTAACATGTTTTCCTGTCATTTTCCAAAATTTTGGGATTTTTTTAACTGTTTCAGTATTTTTCCCAAAAATTTATTTTCTGTCTGACAGATTCCAATATCCAGAAATTTCAGAGATTCGGGTCTCTGATAACAGTGTGCCTTTTTCCAAACCGTAACTTGAATCCCAATGATGCAAAAAGATAAATTTTTTCCCTATTTGTCAGGGACATTTTACCACAGTTTCAGTCTTTTTTCCATCTGTTTACTATTTTTCCCACATTTTCTACTGAAACCTGTCTGTTTCCCCTAAATCCTAGAGTCGCCGGATTCCGATCCGACTTGCCGGAGTGTTACAGCTCCGACCATAGGTCAAAATCAGAAAGTATAAAAGGCACAAATCTTTGACTTACTGTCCTTTGTCACTCCATAAAATTTGGGAATTTTTTATGAAAGTTTGATATCCGAAATCTTCTTTAGAATCAGGATTTTAGGCAAAATTTTGATTTTCTTAGAATTTTAACTATTTTTTATATTAAGAAAATACAAAAAAAAAATAGATTTTAGAGCTCCATTCTGTTTTTAGGGTTATTTTAGGTGTCCATGCTAAATTTGGATTAATTCCAAGTTCATTTTCTCCATGTGTTAGTTTTTCTTTAAATTCAGAAGCGAAAATCAAGCTAAAACCAGATTAAATTTGATATTTTATGATATTTTCGCCATTTTAAGGTTTTTATCATGTACATGAGCATGTAGAATCATATTAAGGTTAATTTAAATCTCATTTGAATTTCACATTTTCCATTTTTGCAAAATTTATTTCAGAAAACCCTAGTTTCAAGGTCATAGTCTTGTTATCAGGGGTATTTTGGTCATTTTGACCTGAATTTCGAAATTTTAATCTTTAATTTCATAAATTTTCATGCATATCATCATATTTCATCATATTTCATCATATTTTATTTGATTTATTTCATTTGATTTTCAAATTTCACAAAATTTCTTTCAGAAAACCCTGATTTCAAGGTCATCAGGGATATAAACATAATAAATAATCAATTTTCAAGTTTATTTTTGAAATTTATTCATTATTTATTATGTTTATATCAAAGGGGGTATGAATTTGGGTTTATATCTGAATAATATTCGATAATTTCCCATATTTTCGGATAAATTTAGAAAAACCTACATTTTTGTGCTAACATTGTTTTCTAGTTTTGCAGGAACATTCAAGAAGAAGACTTAGTTATTTTATTTCTTTATTTTATTCAATTCAATGTAAAAATCAATGTAATATTTGGAATAAGAGTTACTTTTCTGCTTAGAATAGGGTTGCATTGCATATAGTTTAATTTCTGCAAATTTCAATATTTGATGTATGATTCATGCATATTTATTTCAAATTCACTATGGTTGACACGAATGGCACGTGCACAAGCTCTTATGGAGTTTATAAACTTGGTGGAATTTGTATTTTTGGCCATAGTCAGAATACGAATAAAACCTAGATTTATGATCTTCATATTAGTCACATTCAGCCTACACTCTTAGGCTAATTTCAAAAATGCATTGCATTTTTCAAAGTTTCAGAAGGATTTCCCAATTCCTCAATTGAAATTCCCTTTCAAATTCATATTCATTCATTCATATCATTCAAATTGCAATATTTTCAAATTCATTTTCCAATTGCAATTTCAGAAAAATCAGTTTTCCCAAGAATTTTCAAGTCTTTCTCAGGATTTGATTTTCTCAGAATACTAAGTTTTCAAATGACATTTCAAAGCATTTTCCAAGTTCAAATGAAGATTTTCCAATGTTTTAAATTTCTCAAGTTTCAAAATCCCAAGTTTTCAAAAATCGATTTTCTCAAAGATCTAATTTTTCTGAGAATCCATTTTCCATTTCAAAAATCACTTTCCAATGAACTTCGTGACTTTCTCAAGATTCTCAAATCCATTTTCTCTGAAAAGCAATTCCAAATCTCAAAAATCGATTTTCCCAAGATTCAAGTTTTCTTGAGAATTCATTTTCCAATGCAAATTTCTGATTTCCAATGAAATTCAATGATTTTCCCAAGTATTTCTCAAGCATTTTCCAGCATATTTCAATTTTCCAAAGCAAACATCATATTTTCTCAAACTTACATCTTTTCAAAATTTAATAGCACAAGCCTGATTCTTTGTGCATTCTAGGAAAAATAGAGCATAATTTAGATATTTGAGTCAAGTTAAAGCACGTAATTGATCCTTGGTTCAATTACCCCTGGTAAAGGCGCCAGGAACGGTTGAACTTCGTATCGACAGGCGGATCCCATTCCACATAATTTTCCCACAAATTTTCAAAACGGAGGCGAGTTAATTTTCAAAACAATTTTCAAACCTTTGGTCGAGTTTGACCCGCGAAATTCGTTTTACTCTCGCAAGAGGGGGGGTAATTTTGCGATGATAACAAGTTTGGCGACCGTGATGGGACATGTCTTCGTCTGATCAATTATGTGCTTTGACTTATCTCAATTATCAAAATCGTGCTCTATGAACTGTCATCTTTTAATTTCTGATATCATGTGAACCTAGGAGCCTAGACTTGAACCCAGCTGACATGGATTGCATGTAGACTAGGCATGGTTTGGTAGGATCATATTAAGGAGAATTATTCATGCTCACTTAGACTTAGGTTTGAAATACAACACTCCTCAATCTAGGAATTATATGAAAACAATGTTTGCTTCTTCAAAATTTTCAAAAGTCTATCTCTTTAGGACTTAGAGCCCTCTGTTTGTCTGCATGTGATCATGTTTTCAAAAACCACCCCACCTATGTCTACCCGGTCTTCACGTTGCTGGGCTCTCTTCCAGAACCATAGTTCGGAACAGAGCCTCACAACTGGGCCATTTATTTGGGCTAACGCCCTCCTGTCATGTACCAAGGGCCATAGTCCAACGTATATCGTCAGGCGCTCAAGGATGTTGGGAAAACACAAGCCTAGACCCAGAGATGAATTTTTATGCCACGTACTTCGAGTCTCGGCTCGAGTATATCGGGATAACTGGATTGGACACAGTTGATCTGAGCCTAGAATCAGGATTAGGGTCCTAAAGCTCTTTTAAAACTGATGCATTTAGAGTCAGCTTCTTAGGAAATGTTGTATGTGCATAATTGTTTGTGCAGGATGTGATTGAAAGCATTCTTATTTTATTTTCTCACTTCCCTTTTATTTCTCTTTTACATCATTTTTCAAATTTCATCTATTTTTTTCAACAATTTTATCAAAACTCTGGACGATTTTCAAAACCTCATATTTTTCCTCAAAAGTCCAGGCAATTTTTCTTTTCCTACCTTTCCTCTGGACTTCGAATTTCTAACCTTATTTTGATCTTGCGTGCAATTTTTCAAATGTTCAAATCTTATCAAACTTCTTTTCTCCAGGTCTGCCAGATTTTTGTCTCTTTCCAAGTCCTTAGATATCTCTTGCATCATCTCAATTTCTCTAAAAAAATCTTCAGTCTAAACCATTCCTTTATTCTGTAGAAAGCATTGGCATTTTTTTACCATGGTTCAAACAAGGTCGGGAAAGAGAACAACACCAAGCAGTGTCGAAGAGATGAGTCCTTCGAGGCCAGTCAAGAAGCAGGACAAGACAAGTGAAGATGAGATTGATCCAATCATGTACAGGATGTTTCAAAAAATGATGACAAAGATGCTATTGGAGCTACCCGAGTCAAGCATAAAAAAGGAGTCAGTCAAGGAGATGACACCAGTCACATTCTCTGTGAACATCGAGGGCAACAACAATGGAAAAAGCAAAAGAGGTGGCAGAAAAAATCATCCTGGCAGATCAGGAAACCCAAATACAGGCAGAAAGGACCACGCAGGTCAAAAGGATAAAATGGACAGTCAGAATGCCTGACCCCTTCAGTCCAGTTCCCAGCATCAAGGGAAAGAGCAGGAAAAACCAAAACACAAAGACTAAAGCACTGATCGAAAGTTCACCCCTTTGGACCTGAAGCTCGAGACTGTTTTAGAAAACTTGCTCGTAAAAGGCATGGTTCATTTACCAAAGGTCGTCGATCCCTCGTCAATCATGGGCAGATTCAAAGAACAATTTTGCAAGTTTCACTGTGCAATAGGACACGATACAGAAAATTATTTTGTCCTCAAGAATATCGTTTAGGATCATGTTGATAAGAATATTCTGGGAGAAAGCTAAATGGCGGACCAGCCGACCGTCCTAGCCAAACCCCTTCAATTCCGCTCTCAGCAGAAAGCAAGCAGTCAAAAGAAGCCAAAGCATGAAGGTTGGGAGCGTGATCGCAAGCTCACTCCTCTAGATCAACCCCTCGAAAAGATCCTTGAATACATGCTGAGCAAAGGAATGGTTAAGCTTTCAAGAATTGCTAATCCTCTGGTCGCCCTAGAGAAATGGAAAGATCGCTTCTGCAAATTCCATCGAGCTACGGGGCATGATATTGAGCGATGCTTTGTCTTCAAAAATATCATTCAAGACTGTGTTGACAAGAATCTCCCTATTAAAGATGAAGACCAGTCGGTCGTTCTGATCGAGCCTTTCCCTAATCATTCATAAAGATGACAAATGCCAATGCTTTCTCATTTCCATCATTTCTGCTTTTTGCTTCTCTGAATAAATGTAGTCTCCAATTGTTTTCTTTAAATTTGTCATCCTTCCTCCCAGACATCAATAAAATCATCAGTTTTCGTTATATTTGGAGGTCATTTTCTACATAATGTTATTTTCTGAACTCTCATGTAATATGATGAATGTTTTTCCCTTAAAAAATAATCTTCCTGCCTTCCTTCTCAGATAATCTACCAAGTTCACAGGGAAGCTCGTTACCAATTATGCATTACTTTGTTATATTCCTTCAAAAATGTCTTTTTCTTCATGGTTGACGACCTCGCCTAGGTAACAAGGCATATCTCGGTTGTCTATTTCCTCTCATAACAATGCAATTGTCGCAATCCCAGCAATAATCTCATCCCTGGGAAAGGGATATCCTTTAAATTGTCAACCCAATTTCAAGATATTCATCCATTATTTTCATTCTATTCTCCAAGTCATTGCCTTCAAGAATTTCTTTCCTCATTCTAATCATCTCATTCGTCTTACAGAGAGTTTCGGCATCGTGGAATGGTTCAGACCAGATCCAAGAAGAAAACAGTGTCACTTCAGTACCCTAACAGTAGCAGCGAGCAAGAGATGGATTCTCCACGATCTGCTGGGAACCAAAGTCAACAAGCCAATGATGATGTTGATCCCCAGATGTATGCCATATTTCAAAAGATGATGAATAAGATGATGGTAGAGCAAACAAGGGCCAGTTCCGACAAGATTTCTACCAAGAAAAAGATCAAGGGTCGAACATTAAAGAAACAACTGAAGATATCCAAGAAGTGTATCCAACATGAGGATACATCTGATGAAGCAGAATCAGGAGGTGGCACCGATGAAGAGTGTGAGGCTCAGCAAGCTTTTCAGAAGATGACACAGAAGCAGGGGTCAGCCAATAAGCTAAAAGATTAGTCTGCTAATAACTCTGACCAGTCACAACTCAGAGATGTGGTCAAAATGGTTAAGGATCTGCAAGCCCGCGACAAGGGTAAAAGGATTTTCACAAGCGAAGATTTCTATGATGGTTTAGAGGGGGATGATAGCCTAGAAGATCTCCCCCGTAAATTTGTCAAATTTGATGGGACTGGTTATCCCAAGGCTCACCTGGATATGTTCTTTGCGGAGTGCAATCGATTCAAGAGAGACAATCGTGCTTTGTTCAGATGTTTTCCTCATAGTCTGGAGGGCACCGCTGCCAAGTGGTACTCAGAGCATATCAATCTCATTGAGTTGAAGGAATTCGACAAGGTGGTTAATATGTTCATTGAACGATTCATGTTCAACACTGAAGCACTGCCAACGCTAAACCATCTCTATAATACAAAGCAAAGAGATAATGAGAAAGCCAGAAACTTCATCCGCAGATGGAGGGGCATTTGCAATAAAATGATAAATCCCATCTTAGAGGAGCACGCACTCCAGATTATTCTGAACAATTTCTCACAACCTTTGAGATGTCTTATCTCCACCTCGCCTTCCAAATCTTTCATTGAGCTTACTGAACAGGCTGAGTAGCTCGAGATGGGAATAGAGAACGGGGTCTATGATGGCATCACCCTCGTCAAGAATAATCAAGATTCGAAGAAGAAGGAAAATTTCAACTTTTCTGCTAATGTCGGCCGCAGTGACTATAAAAATATCAAGAGCAATCATACAGATCTGAAAGAAAAGTCTTCAAAGAAGAATGAAAAATTGAGTCAGCAGAAAGAAAAGATAAAACGGGATGGTTGGGGTGACGATCGTCAGTTTACTCCTCTTGAGCAACCTCTTGATGAAATCCTTGAATATATGTTGACCAAAGAAATGGTAAAGCTCCCAAGAGCCACATATCCTCTCATGATCATGGGAAGGTTCATGGACCAGTTCTGCAAATTTCATCAGGCAGTAGGACACGATACTGACCATTGTTTCGTCTTCAAGAACATCGTTCAGGATTGCATTGATAAGAATATCCTTGTTGAAGATGAAAAGAAGGACTAACCATCTTTCCTCTATTACTCAAAAAGTCGACAATGCTAGTATTTTCCCATTTCTCATTTTGCCTTCAAAGGATGATGTAATCATGTCTATCTTTCCTTGATTTGTCATTTTCCTTCAATGCATCAATAAAATTATCATTTTTTTCCCATAAGCTTGTTCTCCTTCTTTCACCATGTCGTTCCGCGAGAAGTGATATTTTTCAGAGTCTCTCCTGAATCAATCAAAAGTCAGTTGCTTTGTTACCTTCAGAGATGCATTCTTCAAACATCAATTATCTTCCTTTTATCCAAAATCTCTTTCCCCTATTACGCTGGGGCATTATTTTGAAAATTGTCATCAAAACATCTTGTATGCAGGCAGGATCAAACAAATCTCTCATTTTGCACATATGTGTATTCATTCACATCATTTTTGCATTTATTCGCATACATTTGCATTCATTTGCATCAAATTCATTTCCCCTTCAGGTTAAGGGATAAACATGAGCTACCCATTCAGGATAAGAGATAAATCCTGAGACCCCAACAGTTGTCTACGTCATCGTGAGGATGAAGACTGAAAATCTCTCATCAAAATCAGTTGGGTAAAATTTTCTAAATCCAGTGTTCGTGTTGGTAAATTTTCAAATTTTAGTGTTCGTGCTGGTAAAATTTTCAAAATCCAGTGTTCGTATTGGTAAATTTTCTAAATCCAGTGTTCGTGCTGGTAAAATTTCAAAATCCAGTATTTGTACTGGTAATTCTTCAAAATCCAGTGTTCGTGTTGGTAATTCTTCCAAAAACATTATTCGTACTGATCCATTTTCAAAATCTAGTACTTATACTGGTTCATTTTCAAAATCCGGTATTCACACAGGTACATCTTTCAAAATCCAATTGTTATTAGTCAGACTTTCAAAATCCAATTTTTATTGGTCAAACTTTCTAAATCCGGTTTTACTGGTTAATGTTTTCAAACCTAATCCATGTTGGTCTAGTCTTCTTGCGGGATTCAAGTTCCGACTCAAATTTTTTTTCTTCTGGGATTCGAGTTTCAACTCAAATTTTTTTCTCTTCTGAATTGGTCTAGAAAATTAGAGTTTTGACTCGATTTTTCTTCCAAATCCAATTCAAATGTCCTAGAATTGGTCTAGAAGATTAAAGTTCTGACTCGAATTTTCTTCAAATCTAATTTAAATGTCCTAGAATTGGTCTAGAAGATTAGAGTTCCGACTCGAATTTTCTTCTAAATCCAATTCAAATGCCTGGAATCGGTCTAGAAAATTAGAGTTCCGACTCGAATTTTCTTCCAAATTCGATTTGCTTAGCTTTCCTTTAAAGGTTTGAACTCCTACTCAAACTTTTCTGCAATTTAGTAATTGGTCTAGAAGATCCAAGTTCCGACTCGAATTTTCTTTCAAAACCCAATTCATTTAGTTTTTCCTTGAAGATTTGAATTTCGATTTGAATCTTCCCTCAAAAACCAGTTTAGCACCTGGTTCATTTAAAGCTCACAAGTTGAATCCTTCCTTTTTAAACTGTGATTCTTAGGTTAAATCCCTATGGAGTTGATAGTTCGTACATCAAACCCTTGCGGAACCAATGTGATTTGTAGGTTAAACGTCTGTCAAACCAATATGGCTCATAGGTTGAACCCCTTTGCGAGCCAAAGTTCCTTCTAAACCCAGTTTAGCAACTGGTCCTTCCAAAACCTGATTTAGCATCGGTCATTCCCAAAGTCCAATCTTTTAATTGGTTCTTCTAAACACAGTTTAGCACCTGGTCCTTCCAAAACTCGATTTAGCATCGGTCCTTCCCAAAGTCCAATCTTTGAATTGGTCCTTCTAAACCCAGTTTAGCACTTGGTCCTTCCAAAACCCGATTTAGCATCGGTCCTTCCCAAAGTCCAATCTTTGAATTGGTTCTTCTAAACCTAGTTTAGCACCTCGCCTTCCAAATCCGGTTTAGCACTGGTCCTTCCCAAAAACCAATCTTCAAATTGGTCCTTCCAAACCCGATTTAGCATCGATCCTTCCCAAAAAAAAATCTTCAAATTGGTCCTTCCAAATTTGGTTTAACATTGGTCCTTCCCAAATCCAATCCTCAAATTGGTCCTTTTACAAAATCTAGCATCGCATTGGTTATTTTACCAGTTCCTGTATGCGTATTGGACATTCTTTCAAATTCAATCTTTATATTAGTTCCAAATTCCAATTTCGACCTTTTGGTCACTCAATACCAATTTCAATCATTTCCTCTTGCGAGAGACCCTTTTTACAGGGAGAGTTCAAGGGAGCTCGTTCTTTTCGCATGCTATCCTTTGTTCACCTAGCCCCTTTTCAGGGAGAGTTTGAAGGGACTCGTGTCTTTGTGAACCGTTTGCAAAACAAAATTCCAATTTCATACAAGGAACCCTTAGTTCAGGGAGAGCTTCGACGGAAGTTTGCTTTCCTTGTGACCACAATTTCATACTAGGCCATTTCATCGTGAAGGACCCTCTTTTCGGGGAGAGTGTGATGGACTCGTTCCTTCATAACCAATTCACCAACCTCACCATTACCGGCCCCTTTCTATAAGAGAAGTCTAATGTTAGGAAGTTTTGACGAAAGCTTAATTTCTCTTCGAAAGTTCGTTTTGCCAACACCTCCTCTTCAGGGAAGAGAGGAGTAATTTCTACTTCCAATTTCTGAATCTTCTTCTTTGGGGGAAAGGAGAAGAGAATTTTTGTCAAGGATGCGTTGAGTCGTGCTTCAAATGCTCGCTTCCACAAAGGATTTCAAGAAAATTTTGCCAATTTGTCATTAAATATTTGTTGATTTCAAAAATCTTTATTGCACAAAAACATTACCGCAGAATACCTTTAGTATTACTTCTGAAAGGACAAAGCTTTCGCGAAAAAGGATTCAAAATTCAAAATCTTTCTATTGGCCAACCAAAAGGATGAAGAATAAATCCTCGATATGGCCAACAAAGAAAATTCAATGTTATTGCAAAGCCATAAGTGATTGGTATTGATCGCAATCAATGGCACATTTTTAAAGATCATTCTTGAAAAATAAAGCAGTCGAAATATCCTAGGCGATACAGAAAAATCCATTCAATTTCCATATCTCCTCAATCATCTAAGTTGCAATTAAATATCTGCAAAAGGGATCTCTCAATTGTCGTCAAGATGAAGATGAATTATGCGAGTTAGACTCCCGAGGCCAAAGAAGATTTGGATCATCTTCAAGATAAAGAAGTTTGAGACGGATCCTTCCAAGGAAAGTTCAGAGCACCGTCAAGATGAAGGCGACTGCGATGAGCCTCCCGACAAACCCTAAAGGATATTTGATTTCTGCTATCATCAAGATATTTTCATCCAAAGAGCCAATAATCGTCAATATAATCCCTAAGAGAAAAAAAGGATTGAAACATCTCTGAGATGAAGGAGTTTGTGACGTACCCTTTCAAAAAAAAAAGAGAGAGAAAAGTCATGACATCTCCAAAATGAAGGATGATGTAATAAAATCCCCAAAAGCCCAAGAGAGCTCTAATTCTGCCAGAAAGAAAAAAAAGAAAAAAGTGGGCAGAAAGATCGTCATGAGAAAAGAATCCCAGGATATCAGACTGCCAAATATGCCAAGAATCCTCTTTAAAATTTGTGAAATTCTATTATCAATATTTCTTCACCAATTGCTTGCACAATATCAAGAATACTCACTTTTATGTTCATATTAAGGAAATTGATAGCTTCCTTGAAAGAAAGTCAATCGCAAGCAATTTGAATTTGAATCTTGATTCTATAGAGTTAAGCCCAGTCAAAGGTAATACTTCAGGTAGAAAAGATGAAAGATTTTCATACCAATATACATCAATTTCAAGCATTTTGAATCAACAAACAATTTTCAACATTTTGGCAATATTTTCTTACTATCTTAACATGAAGTGAAGGGCTCAATGTCCATCTTGACACATCCTGGTATCACCTTTTACCTCCTTGAGAGAGTAACATTTATCGTCTTTCACGTTGTTGAAAGATTAGCCTTTTCTCTGAAAGGATAGCCTTTGTCATTTTTCGCGTTGTTGAAAGAATTGCTTTGCTCCTTTGGATCGCCTTTATCATCTTTTGGGTTGTCAAAAGAATCGCCTTGCTCCTTTGAATCGCCTTGTCATCTTTCACGTTGTTGAAAGAATTGTCTTGTTCCTTTGGATCGCCTTTGTCATCTTTCGCGTTGTCGAAAGAATTCATCTTTCACGTTATCGAAAGAATTCATCTTTTGCGTTGTCAAAAGAATCACCTTGCTCCTTTGGATCACCTTGTCATCTTTCGCGTTGTTGAAAGAATCGCCTTGTTCCTTTGGATCACCTTTGTCATCTTTTGCGTTGTCGAAAGAATTCATCTTTTGCGTTGTCAAAAGAATCGCTTTGCTCCTTTGGATCGTCTTGTCATCTTTCGCGTTGTTGAAAGAATCGCCTTGTTCCTTTGGATCGCCTTTGCCATCTTTCGCGTTGTCGAAAGAATTCATCTTTCGCGTTATCGAAAGAATTCATCTTTTGCGTTGTCAAAAGAATCGTCTTGCTCCTTTGGATCGCCTTTTCATCTTTCGCGTTGTTGAAAAAATAGCCTTGTTCCTTTGGATCGCCTTTGCCATCTTTCGCGTTGTCGAAAGAATTCATCTTTTGCATTGTCAAAAGAATTGCCTTGCTCCTTTGGATTGCCTTGTCATCTTTCGCGTTGTTGAAAGAATCGCCTTATTCCTTTGGATCGCCTTTGCCATCTTTCGTGTTGTCGAAAGAATTCATCTTTTGCGTTGTCAAAAGAATCGCCTTGCTTCTTTGGATCGCCTTGTCATCTTTTGCGTTGTTGAAAGAATCGTCTTGTTCCTTTGAATCGCCTTTGTCATCTTTCGTGTTGTCGAAAGAATTCATCTTTTGCATTGTCAAAAGAATCGCCTTGCTCCTTTGGATCACCTTGTCATCTTTCACGTTGTTGAAAGAATCGCCTTGTTCCTTTGGATCGCCTTTGCTATCTTTCGTGTTGTCGAAAGAATTCATCTTTTGCATTGTCGAAAGAGTTGCCTTATTCTTCTTCAAGAAAATTGTCTTATTCACCATCCAACTTACTATTTTCATTTCTCGGTCAGGTTAAGGGTTAAAACCTGAGCCTCACTCTGATGAGGTATTTCATTTCCCGGTCAGGTTAAGGGTTAAACCTGAGCCTCACTCTGATGAGGTATTTCATTCCCGATTAGGTTAAGAGTTAAACCTGAGCCTCATTTTAATGAGGTATTTCATTTCCCGATTAGGTTAAGGGTCAAACCTGAGCTTCGTTTCTACACAAGGTATTTCCTGTCCCATCCAAGTTAAGGGCAAAATTTGAATCTCACTTCTTTTTGAAGTAAAATTTTCTTTTTCATTCTTCACTTCATATCTACCATTTTCATCAGAGCTAATATCTTCATATCCAGTCACATCCTTCTAACTGAGGCATTTTTATAGCCCAAATTTGGTATGTTTTTCTTTGCCACTAAGCTCATCCTCAAGCCGGCTTAGTAGCAAAGAGGGGCATTTGTAAACACCTCAAATTTTCATCATCCATTCTCAAACAACCCTCCTTGGGCAGTGCCAACCCTGTTAGGTCAGTGTAGGAGTCAAATTCAAGGTCAGTTTCAGAAAACTACCACTTTACCCATTTTCACTAGGAAAAATACTATTTTACTCGTAGGTCATCCCGGACCCCAGTTAGTCGGAGTCAACCAAGCTCATTGGTCAGTTCAGAACAGTTAAAATATCAGTCATTTCAAGCTCATCTGAGCTCACAGTGAGAAGGCAATTTCCATTTCTGACCATTCCTGCCAAAATGGGATCATTTCTTCATAAATGAGCTCATTTCTTCATAAATGAGCTCATTTCTCACTCAAATCCAAGTCAATTGTCTCTGAGTCAATCATTCATGTTTCCCTGAGTCTAACTTGAACTCACCAGGAGTTCAAGTGCTCCATTTTTAGTTCAAAACCATTTCTAAGTGTCCAGGAGCTCATTTTAGTCCATTTCAGCTCTTTCAGCTGAAATTGAGCCGAGTTCAGCCAATTGAGCTAGTGTTCAAGCTTCGATTTCAGTTCGTGTCAGTATTACTGACCTTTGTTCTAGCTCAAAGCCAGCTCAGATCCCTAATTCACTTCACTCCAATGGCCATTCTGTAACATTTCTCTAAAAATGGTAGTTTTTCATGATAATTCAGTCGAGTTAGTGTCTTGTCAGTTCACTTGAGTTCTGAAACTCTAAAACTCAGCTCAATCCAATTCATTTTAGTTCAATCTATCTCAAACCCTAATTTCCAGTGTCACTCTGGCTCGGTAGAACCCGAAAACCATTTCTTGAATCATTTGGCAAATTTTATCAATTTTAACACTTTTTGAACTGGTACAAATGCTAATCGGGGTCTAACATCCAAAATTCTTCATGCAGGGTCTGCATTTCGCATGTCATTTCTCATCATTTCGTCTCATTTCTCAGCATTTCATTATATTTCATTCCATTTTCGAAGTCCAGAACTCCAGTTTTATAAATTTCAATCCAGATTGAGTTTTAAAAGTTTTCAGAAATCAATTTCAAACTCTCAGTTTCCAAAATTGACATTTTTACTCCCGGGAGTCTAAATTTCGAAATATTTTCTCGAGAAAAACAATCTGGATTTATTTCAAACTCAAATTTTCAAAATCTATGTTGGATTTGCTTCGCAACAGGGTATTGAATTTCAAAATCCAAGCTCGTTTCAAAAACTGCCAAAATGAGCTCGTTTCGTCTAAAAATTTTCTGAAAAAAGACTTTTACCCCTTTAATCGTCAAAATGAATTTCAAACGTGGAATTTGGACCCGCTCTGAGATGGCCCATCCATTTGCATTTTTTTGTTTCAATTTATAAAAACAAAAAAATTACCTTTTCTTTATTTTTTTAATTTTTTTGTTTTGTTTTGTTTTGTTTTGTTTTATTTTATTTTATTTTTTTATTTTTCCTAAGGTGGGACCCACAAGGGGGTCGACCACCCTAGCCCTCAATCCAGCCCATTTCCTTTCTTTCTTCCTCCATTTTCTTTTTTTTTCATTTTTTCTTTCCTTCTTTCTTTCTTTTCTTCAATTTTCTTTTCTTTCTTTCTTTCTTTCTTTCCTCCTTCTTTCCTCTTTCCCCACTCATGTATACCCCTTTCCAGCCCCTCCTTCTTCCTCTTTCCCTCTCCTTTTTCTCTCTTTCTTTCCTTTTCTTTCTCCCCTCTTCTTTCTTTTTCCTTCCCTTCCTTCTTTCTTTCTTCCCTTCCTTCCTCCCTTCTTTTCCCTCTTGCCCAGCCATTGACGTAAAGGCCTTTCTCCCTTTCCTTCCCTAATTAAAACTAAAACTTAGGGAAAGATGAGATTTTCCCTAAGGTAAAAAAAACAAGAAAACAAACTAACGGCTGGTCCTTTTCTTCAACAACTCACGTCTCTCATTGAACCCATCTCACACATCTCTCTCTCCCTTGAACTCCCTCTTTCTCTCCCCTTTGCTGCTACAGCCACAGTACCTCTCCCCTTGGCTGCAACTTCCATCCATTGAAGCTCCTTGCTGCATCTTCATCCAGCCACCACAACACCTACCAGCCAACAACCATCCACGCCCAGCACTTGCAGTCGGCTTCCCCCTTGAAGCCTCCATGCCCAGCACTTGCAGCCGGCTTCTCCTTCAACCTCCACGCCCAGCAGCAGCCAACAGCTTCTCCACCAACCTCTCCTTGCAGCAGCCGGCAGCTTCTCCTTCTACCTCAAGATGCCACAACCTCCTCTTCAATAGCTTCAGTCGACACCACAACTCCAACTAAAAAAAGAGGTTGTTGTCGCCCCACCAAGTCCATGCCATATGTCTCCTTTAACTAAGGTCTCAGCACAACGACCTTTTTTCAAACAAATCCCAGCCAACTCCAAAAGGAACACCCCTCTAGCCGTTATTCCAACCTCCATTTCCAAGGTAAGATCATTTTTTATCTTATTAAGGGTTTCATTAGATTTCACTAATGTCATGTGATTAAAAGGGAGGATTCAAATGCTATGTTTGAGAGAATAATGTTGGGTAGCCATTTCAAAAAATGGAACTATGGCAATGCAGGGATTTCTGTTATAGTTTTGAATGGTAGGAAGTAAGAAAACCTACACCCTATACGCATGGGCTATGGAAATGAGAAGATCCATCCATTCGATGGATTGGATCTCTCATCATGGGAGCCAATATCAAGATGAAGCATGCTTCCTTGTTGGTTTTATTTTTTTATCATTTTCCATGTAGATTATTAACATATTTAGGTTCATTTCACTATTTAGATAATCATTTTCACTCATGTAATATAGCCTTCATTAACATTTGATTTAAGATTTACAGGCTTGGATTTGTGCATGTAGTCCAGTTATGATTTTATGTAAAGATTTTCATTCAAAAATATTGAAAATTTTATGACAGATGTTATTATTTGTCTCTGATCTTTTTTCAAAAATTTGAGTTCGTTCGGGTTTTGGAATTTTTCTAAACAAATCAAATCCTAAATCAGGTTTTCTGCTTCTCTAAATTCTCAATTTCTGTTTTAGCAGGCAAAAACCTCCGGCACCACCGTCGTGAGAGATTCGGATTGTTATCCAAAAATCATAGTGGATTCATAATTGAATCTACTAATGATATGAAAATTTTGAAATTTTTCCAACTAGTTTTGACCTCTGTTAAAAATCGGATTTCTCAGACCCCTGGGAAAATCTCAATTTTCCTTCGTCAGGATATAGAGAGACCCTAATGCAACGAGTTTGTTCAATCTGTAGCCCGTCTGAAAAAACTTTCAACAAGAAAGTTGTTTCTAACATTTTTTTCTGTCATTTCCCAAAATTTTGGGATTTTTTGAACTGTTTCAGTATTTTTCCTCCGAAAATTTATTTTCTGTCTCACAGATTCCAATATCCGGAAATTTCAGAGATTCGGGTCTCTGATAACAGTGTGCCCTTTTCCAAACCGTAACCTGAATCCCAATGATGCAAGTCAGGTACATTTTCCCACAATTTCATCCTTTTTCCCATCTGTTTACTATTTTTCCCACATTTTCTACCGAAACCAGTCTGTTTCTCCCAAATTCTAGAGTCGCCGGATTCTGATCCGACTTGCCAGAGTGGTACAGCTCCGACCATATGTCAAAATAGAATGTGTAAAAAGCAAAAATCCTTGACTTACTGTCCTCTGTCACCCCATAAAATTTATGAAATTTTTATGGAAGTTTGATATCCGAAATCCCCTTTAGAATCATCATTTTAGGCAAAATTTTGATTTTCTTAGAATTTTAACTATTTTCCATATTAAGAAAATACAAAAAAAAATAGATTTTCGAGCTCCATTCTGTTTTACGGTTATTTTAGGTGTCCATGCAAAATTTGGCTTAATTTCAAGTTCATTTGCTCAATGTGTTAGTTTATCTTTAAATTCAGAAGCGAAAACCAGATTAAATTTGATATTTTATGATATTTTCGTCATTTTAGGGTTTTTATCATGTACATGAGCATGTAGAATCATATTAGGTTTAATTTCAATCTCATTTGAATTTCACATTTTCCATTTTTGCAAAATTTATTTCAGAAAACCCTGGTTTCAAGGTCATAGTTTTGTTATCAGGGGTATTTTGGTCATTTTGACCTGAATTTCGAAATTTCAATCTTTAATTTCATAATTTTTCATGCATATCATCATATTTCATCATATTGTATTTGATTTATTTTATTTGATTTTCAAATTTCACAAAATTTCTTTCAGAAAACCTTGATTTCAAGGTCATCAGGGGTATTTTGGTCATTTTCACCCAAATTTCGAATTTTCAAGTTTATTTTCGAAATTTATTCATTATTTACTATGTTTATATCAAAGGGGGTATGAATTTGGGTTTATATCTGAATAATATCCGATAATTTTCCATATTTTCGGATAAATTCAGAAAAACCTACATTTTTGTGCTAACATTGTTTTCTAGTTTTGCATGAACATTCAAGAAGAAGACTTAGTTATTTTATTTCTTTATTTTATTCAATTCAATGTAAAAATCAATGTAATATTTGGAATAAGAGTTACTTTTCTGCTTAGAATAGGGTTGCATTGCATATAGTTTAATTTCTGCAAATTTCAATATTTGATGTATGATTCATGCATATTTATTTCAAATTCACTATGGTTGACACGAATGGCACGTGCACAAGCTCTTATGGAGTTTATAAACTTGGTGGAATTTGTATTTTTGGCCATAGTCAGAATACGAATAAAACCTAGATTTATGATCTTCATATTAGTCACATTCAGCCTACACTCTTAGGCTAATTTCAAAAATGCACTGCATTTTTCAAAGTTTCAGAAGAATTTCCCAATTCCTCAATTGAAATTCCCTTTCAAATTCATATTCATTCATTCATATCATTCAAATTGCAATATTTTCAAATTCATTTTCCAATTGCAATTTCAGAAAAATCAGTTTTCCCAAGAATTTCCAAGTCTTTCTCAGGATTTGATTTTCTCAGAATACTAAGTTTTCAAATGACATTTCAAAGCATTTTCCAAGTTCAAATGAAGATTTTCCAATGTTTTAAATTTCTCAAGTTTCAAAATCCCAAGTTTTCAAAAATCGATTTTCTCAAAGATCTAATTTTTCTGAGAATCCATTTTCCATTTCAAAAATCACTTTCCAATGAACTTCGTGACTTTCTCAAGATTCTCAAATCCATTTTCTCTGAAAAGCAATTCCAAATCTCAAAAATCGATTTTCCCAAGATTCAAGTTTTCTTGAGAATTCATTTTCCAATGCAAATTTCTGATTTCCAATGAAATTCAATGATTTTCCCAAGTATTTCTCAAGCATTTTCCAGCATATTTCAATTTTTCAAAGCAAACATCATATTTTCTCAAACTTACATCTTTTCAAAATTTCATAGCACAAGCCTGATTCTTTGTGCATTCTAGGAAAAATAGAGCATAATTTAGATATTTGAGTCAAGTTAAAGCACGTAATTGATCCTTGGTTCAATTACCCCTGGTAAAGGCGCCAGGAACGGTTGAACCTCGTACCGACAGGCAGATCCCATTCCACAAAATTTTCCCACAAATTTTCAAAATGAAGGCGAGTTAATTTTCAAAACAATTTTTAAAACTTTGGTCGAGTTTGACCCACGAAATTCGTTTCACTCTCGCAAGAGAGGGGAAAAAAATTGCGATGATAACAGATGTCCGATGCCTATCTACACACAAGTGGATTTAGGACTTTTGGGAGCCACCAGAAGAAAATGGTAACTCATCAATATATATTGTCAAATTTATAAGTATTTTTGCATACTTTTCAATTGGTTTTTTTATCATTTAACCTTGCAGGAAGCCAAAAAAGGAAACATCGTGCCCTACAATGATGTGTTTGTTGAAACACATAAACGTAAGAGCGCGAGAGAGTTCGTATTAGAGAAGGCGAGAGCGATAACGGTATGTATTTGTTGTATTAATGAACATTGTAATATACAAGTTACCATGAATTACATTATCATAAATATTGTAATTCTTAATTATTAATTCATACTGTAATCATTACTTTGTAGGAGTCATACGAGCAGCAGATGGTAGAGCGATATGACAATGATTCCCCTCAGCATCTGCTTTTTGATTCTGCAGCATGAGTGACTGCAACCGATGAACCCAAAAAAGGTCATGTGTTCGGGTTTGAGAGTAACATAAACACCACACCAATCGTTGCCTCTTGCAGCCAGGGCTCTCAAAGTTCTCTCGCCAGCATCAACTCTCACTGTCTGATTGACCTTGCTATTTCTTGGGATGATGTCTGTCAGCTTCTTCAGAACACAATGTGAGACTTTTTACATGAAGTCATTCCCAACCTTGTCCATAATGAGTTGTGCAACTTTTTGGGGGATAGGAGAACTTTGTTTGCATTCAACATGAGCTCTGGTGATCGTCAAGTATAAAGTTTCATGTCATTTGTTTCATGTCGCTAGATTTCAAGCTAGTATATTCATGATTGAATACATATATGCATGATTGAATCACTATTAATTTTTTTGACACCTTTAGAACACATATATGCATGATTGAATCACTATACAATTTTTATGACAGCCTTAGAACACATATATGCATGATTGAATCACTATGATTTTTTTTGACAACCTTACAACACATATATGCATGATTGAAACACTATAAAATTTTTATGACACCCTTAGAACACATATAAGCACGATTTCATCACTATGAAATTTTTTTGACAACCTTAGAACACATATAAGCATGATTTCATCACTATGATTTTTTTTTACTGCCTTTAAACATATATATGCATAATTGAATCACTGTGAAAGTTTTTTGACAATCTTAAAATACATATATGTATGATTGAATCACTATGAATGTTTTTTGACAACCTTAGAACACATAAGCATGATTGAATCACTATGATTTTTTTTGACAGCCTTATAACATAAATATGCATGATTGAATCACTATGAATTTTTTTTACTGCCTTATAACACATATATGCATGATTGAATCACTATGAAAGTTTTTTGACAAACTTAGAACATATATGAACATGATTTCATCACTATGAAAGTTTTTTGACTGCCTTATAACATATATATGCATGCTTGAATCAATATGACATTTTTTGACAACCTTAGAACACATATAAGCATGATTTCATCATTATAAAAAATTTTGACTGCCTTATAACACATATATGCATGATTTCATCACTATAAAGGTTTTTTTACAACCTTACAACACATATATGCATGATTGTGATACGTAACACATTTATTTAAGAGCCTTATAAACCATATATGCATACTTGAATCATTATGACATTTTTTTTTACTACCTTAGAACACATATAAGCATGATTTCATCACTATAAAAGTTTTTTGACTGCCTTATAACACATATATGCATGATTGAATCACTATGGAAGTTTTTTGACAACCTTAGAACACATATAAGCATGATTTCATCACTATAATTTTTTTTGACTGCCTTATAACACATATATGCATGATTGAATCACTATAAAAGTTTTTTTGACAACCTTAGAACACATATAAGCATGATTTCATCACTATAAAAGTTTTTTGACTGTCTTATACCATATATATCATGATTGAATCACTATGAAAGTTTTTTGACAACCTTAGAACACATATATGTTTGATTGAATCACTATGAAAGTTTTTTTATAACCTTAGAACACATATAAGCATGATTTCATCACTATGAAATTTTTTGACCGCCTTATAACACATATATGCATAATTGAATCACTATGAAAGTTTTTTGACAACCTTAGAACACATATAAGCATGATTTTATCACTATGATTTTTTTTACTGCCTTATAACACATATATGCATGATTGAATCACTATGAAAGTTTTTTTACAACCTTAGAACACATATAAGAATGATTTCATCACTATGAAAGTTTTTTGACTGCCTTATAACACATATATGCATGATTGTGATACATAATATATTTATTTGACAACCTTATAAACCATATATGCATGCTTGAATCACTATGGCATTTTTTTGACTACCTTAGAAAACATATAGGCATGACTTTATCACTATAAAAGTTTTTTTATTGTCTTATAACACATATATGCATGATTGAATCACTATGAAAGTTTTTTGACAACCTTAGAACACATATAAGCATGATTTCATCACTTTGAATTTTTTTTACTGTCTTATAACACATATATGCATGATTGAATCACTATGAAAGTTTTTTACAACCTTAGAACACATATATGCTTGATTGAATCACTATGGAAGTTTTTTGATAACCTTAGAACACATATAAGCATGATTTCATCACTATGAATTTTTTTGACCGCCTTATAACACATATATGCATAATTGAATCACTATGAAAGTTTTTTGATAACCTTAGAATACATATAAGCATGATTTTATCACTATGAAATTTTTTAACTGCCTTATAACACATATATGCATGATTGAATCGCTATAAATTTTTTTTTACAACCTTAGAACACATATAAGAATGATTTCATCACTATGAAAGTTTTTTGACTGCCTTATAACACATATATGCATGATTGTGATACATAACATATTTATTTGACAGCCTTATAAACCATATATGCATGCTTGAATCACTATGACATTTTTTTGACAACCTTAGAGCACATATCTGCATGTTTGAATCACTATGATTTTTTTTGTCAGCGTTAGAACACATATTTGAATTTTGTTAATGTCCTTCACTTTATTGCAAGTCTATGTGCCATTCAGCCATGTTACTTTGATTGCCTTAGATTAGGTGCATTGCATATAATTTATTTCATTATATTTTGTTTATGAATACTAACATTTCGATTCTCTTGTAGGATGTTGGAGATGATAAGCGTAGAGGAGCTGATGGAGGCATGGATGAAGGGGCAGATCGAGACAATGAAAAGGATGATGATCTGAATCTTGGCAAGGATTAGATTCATGTGTTTGAATTTATTTCACGTACTTGTTGTTTCAAATGAAACTGTTTGTATATGTTCACTTGTAACAATTAGAACTTGGCAAAGATTATAGTGGGTTGTTAAATTTATTGTTTCACTTATAACTTATGTTAAATTTGTTTCACCGGGTTTGTATATATATTTTTTATGTGTACTTTATTTTTTATACACAGGTTATATAAATTGTATAATGAGAATTTTTTTTTTCGATATTTATATTTTAAACAATTTTTTTTTTAAATTTGCAATAGATTAGCGACGAATATTATCCATCGTTAATATTCGTCACCAATTTAGCAACAAATTATGGATGAATATTTATTTATCTCAAAAACTGAATCAGTCGATGTTTTGCGATAGAATGTAATCCATTGCTAAATTGGTGATGGATATTAGAGACAGATACATATTCATCACTAAATTTGAGCGATGAATTAGTGACAGATATGTAGCTGTCGCAAAACCAAATCAGTCTTTATTTAGCGACGGATTAGTGATGGATCATGACATTCACTAATTCATCGTTAATTAGCGACAAAAGTAGTGACAGATCATAACTGTCGCTAATTAGCGATCGAGAAATTGCGACGGACGTTGTCCATCGTTAAGCCATCGCTAAATGGATTAGCGATGGATTTGCGATGGATTATCGTCGGATAGTGTCTGTCGCTAATCTTCAAAATTTCTTGTAGTGTTTTTGGATGGGAGGGAAGTTCATTTTTTTCAAAGATTCGCTTTGAAAGCATGATACTTCTCGCTTCTGAAACTTGATGAGAATATCGATACTCTCACTCTTCTCCTATGCTTTATACATGATTCATCTATTTTTATTATATGTTCTCTCACTCTATTTTTTATGTGTTTTCACTCTATTTTTTCACTTAGTTTCATGTAGTTTTTCTAAATTGGCGGTCATTATTTTTAGATTTTGTTAAAAAATAATTATTATACTAAAAAATCATAAAATTTAAGAATAACCACTTTTATTTTAGTTTTTATTTGTGTTTCATTTTGATTCTCATTCAATTCTTATATTGTTTTTTTTTTATTTCTCGCTTTTCCCTTCCTATGAATTTTAAAATGCATCGCTTCTAGCTTCTACTTCTCTTATCGTTTTTTGTTTTGGCTTTTTAGCATAGCAACCTTGAGATAAACTGGTTAAAACCTATCAATTTTCTCCTTTTTATTTTTTTCATTAACTGCATTCGGGATCAAAAGCACAATCATCATCCCAACAAAGTATAACTCCAAAGCTAAGACCCGCATCTCCAGAGTTTATGCTTGGCTTTGGCTGATGCAAGAAAATATGATGACTGCAAGATTTGAACCTTAGTTTCCATCTAATAGACTTTGGCTAAACCCACTATGCCAGCCCCCTCTAGGCTAACCTACCAATTCTTTTATATACCGGTAATGGTTAAAATCTGAGAAGTCTGCAAAACTCTAGAGTAAAGCTCGGGTGATGGCAAATATGTAATTTCTGTAAGAATTTTATGGAATTTGCATAAGAAACCCCAACTTCTCATGATAGGCAATGGTTTGGTGGATTCCGACTAGACTGGGAAACTAGATGAGTTGGCGAGCCAAGATACGAGCCCAGCTTGTTTAGGTAAATGAGCCTAGCATGTCAAGCTCGGCTTGGCTTGGCTTAGCTTAGCTTAGCTTAGCTCATATATATATAGCAATGGTAATATACCCGACTCATCCTATGTAACTGATGGTGTTTTTTTTCAAAAATCCAACCTGACGGATGTGTTCTAAGTGATTGATTCAAATCGACTATTGGATCATGCATTTTGGATTAAAAAATGGTTTTGGGTCTCAAAAGTTTAAAAAAATTATGGATCATTGATTTTGGAACCTTATAAAAACCTATCCCCACATCAAAATCAAATGATCTAAAACTAGATTCCTATGAAAACAAGCAAGTAGAACACATCTGTAAGGTTAGAATTTCAAAAAAATAAAAACATCTGTCGGGCATGAATGAAGTCGGGTAGCTTTTCATTTTCATATATATATATATATATATATATATATATATATATATATATATATATATATAGATATATATAGATAGAGCGAGAGAGAGAGCAGTGATAAGCTACCCGATCCTGTATCTGTTGGGTTATACTCTTGGATCATGCATTTTAGATGAATAAAACGGTTTTTGAGCATCAAAAGTTATAAAAAAATTATAAACCGTTGATTTTAAAACCTTATAAAAACCTATTCACTTATCGGAATCAAATAATCCGTTCTAGCAGGTAGAACTTAGAATTTCGAAAAAACAAAACTCATCAGGTGCGGGTCGGACATGGGATCCGGTAGCTTCCTATTTTCCTATATATATAATTTTATTTTGAAACGTACCCACTAAGAAAACCTACCAACCCTACTCACTAAAACGTAAACCGACCTATTTAGTATGGGACAGTCCAGATGAACATCTCTCTCTCTCTCTCTCCGCCGGCCTAGCAAATCCGACGACGTCCAAATTCGTGAGAAGCTCCTGCTGTGAACGCCACCACCCACTGCTGCCATTGCTTCTCGTCGCTGTTCCCTGTTCAAGCCTCCCATTATTGTCTGCTGAGCTCCCCAAAATCATCGGCAATTAGAAGGGCGTTCAGCCCAAAATCGGTACTCAAAATTCGCTGTGTAACCCTTGTAAGTTTCAGGAAACTCCCTTTATGAATTCTCTGTGATTTACATGTAATTTCTCCATTTGAATCGCTGTAATATTCCAGCAGTGAAAATTGGACCTAGTGTTATTCCGGCAGTGAAAATTGAGATATTGGGGTGTAGGAAAATGAACAATCGGAACCAGAGGGACATCCGAAACATATGCATCCTTGCCCATGTGGATCACGGAAAAACCACGCTCGCCGACCACTTGATCTCGCGCTATGGAGGTGGGTTGCTTCACCCCAAACAGGCCGGCAAGCTTCGGTTTTTGGATTACCTCGACGAAGAGCAGAAGCGGGCGATCACGATGAAGAGTTCTTCGATTGCTCTGAATTACAAGAATTACCTGATCAACCTGATAGACTCGCCTGGCCATATGGATTTCTGCAGCGAGGTATCCACTGCAGCTAGGTTGAGCGATGGTGCCCTGGTTCTGGTTGATTCTGTGGAGGGCGTTCATATCCAGACACATGCTGTATTGAGGCAGGCGTGGATCGAGAAGTTGACCCCGTGTTTGGTTCTGAACAAGATCGATCGGTTGATTTGTGAGCTTAAATTGAGTCCTATGGAAGCTTACACTAGGTTGCAGAGGATTGTAACTGAGGTAAATGGGATAATGAGCACATATAAATCGGAGAAGTACTTATCAGACGTGGATTCGTTACTTGCCGGACCAGGAGAGATGGTTGGTGATGGACAGGAGTTGGTGGATGATGATGAAGAAGACACCTTTCAGCCTCAAAAGGGAAATGTGGTCTTTGTCTGTGCTTTGGACGGTTGGGGCTTTAGCATCGGTCGCTTTGCGGAATTCTACGCCTCCAAGCTTGGAGCGAGCTCGGCAACATTGAGAAAAGCTTTATGGGGTGCTCGGTACTTCATCCCGAAGACGAAGATGATTGTGGGGAAGAAGGGGGTTGCTGGGAATCGGAATGCAAAGCCCATGTTTGTGCAGTTTGTGCTTGAGCCACTTTGGCAAGTGTACCAGGCAGCTGTCGAGGGTGAGGGAGATAAGGGGATGTTGGAGAAAGTGATCAAGTCTTTTAATCTATCGGTTCCTGCTCGGGAGCTTCAGAACAAGGACCATAAGGCAGTACGTCAATCCATCATGAGCCGCTGGCTTCCTTTATCGGATGATATATTGGAGATGGTTGTGAATTGTATGCCAGATCCCATTGCTGCACAATCGATGAGGATCTCCCGCTTGCTTCCCAAGAGGGAGGTTTCTGACAGGGGATGTAGTGCTGATCTAATTGGCGAGATCGAACAAGTTAGGAGGTGTGTGGGGAGTTGTGATTCGAGCTCGGATGCTCCTTGTGTGGCTTTTGTATCGAAGATGTTTGCTGTTCCGCTTAAAATGATTCCCCAAAGAGGTCCGAATGGAGAAGTCCTGAGCAATTTGATGGAAGAGTTTGGTGGGCTTGGTGAATCAGATGCAAGTAATCAGGAGTGCTTCCTTGCTTTTGCCAGGATTTTCAGTGGTGTTTTTACAACAGGCCAAAAAGTTTTTGTGCTTTCAGCACTGTATGATCCATTGAAGGGAGAAACGATGCAGAAGTATGTGCAAGTTGCGGAGTTCCGATCTTTGTATCTGATGATGGGGCAAGGATTGAAACCTGTTGCCTCTGCTGCAGCTGGTCATGTGGTTGCAATCCGGGGTCTTGGGCAGTTCATTTTGAAAAGTGCAACCCTTTCGTCGACCCGTAATTGTTGGCCTTTCTCAAGTATGGTGTATCAGGTCTCTCCTACTCTGAGAGTGGCTATTGAGCCTTCTGACCCTGCAGACATGGGTGCACTTATGAAAGGTCTGAGGCTACTGAATAGGGCAGATCCCTTTGTAGAAATTACTGTTTCTTCAAGAGGTGAACAAGTGCTTGCAGCTGCTGGAGAGGTGCACCTGGAGAGGTGCATAATGGATCTGAAAGAACGATTTGCAAAGGTGAGCTTGGAAGTTTCACCTCCCCTTGTGTCATATAAAGAGACGATAGAGGGTGATGGATCCGGTCCACTCGAGACCTTGAAGATGTTGGCATGTAGTGCAGATTATGTTGAGAAGACTACACCAAATGGAAGATGCATTGTCCGAGTGCATGTTATGAAGCTTCCGACTGAGCTCACAAAGGTTCTTGATGAGAATGCCAGCCTGTTTGCTAGCATTTTAGAGGGGAAATCAGATCAGATAATTGGAAGTTCTGAAAAGAAAGGTGGTAATAATAGCGTACAAGGCGAGGTTTCTTTTGAGGATTCAATTGCTACACTTAGAGACCGCATGGTTAAATCCATCGAAATTGAATCTGGCAGTAAAGAGATTGATAAAGACCGGCGTGAGAAGTACAAAACCTTGTGGTTTCAATTCCTTAGAAGGATTTGGGCACTTGGTCCTCGGCAGGTCGGACCGAATGTATGCCTTGTTCCTGATATCATACCTGAAGATGTCCATTGCAATGGAAACAAGCCTCTGGATAAATACTTTCTTATCCGAGGTTTGCCTCACGTATCTGAAAGATTGGGTTTTCTCAGTGCTTCTGATACAAAAAGAGAAAATGAATCAGTTGAGAGTTGTGATCATGAAACTCAGTATCTTCATATGGATGCACAGAGCCTTGCCAATAGTGTCATTTCCGGGTTTCAATTGGCCACTGCAGCTGGACCATTATGTGATGAACCTATGTGGGGTTTGGCATTTCTAATAGAAGCTTACATTCTTCCTCGGCAGGATCAATCAGAAGAATCTGAAAATGCCCAGCAACCGGACCAGTATGGAGTTTTGACAGGGCAGGTTATGCATGTTGCGAAGGAAGCTTGCAGGGCGGCAGTACTTCAGAAAAAGCCCCGTCTGGTTGAAGCAATGTATTTCTGTGAGCTGAGCACGCCAACCGAATACTTGGGGCCTATGTATGTTGTGCTTGCAAGGCGGCGAGCGAGAGTACTCAAAGAAGAGATGCAAGAAGGGTCCTCCTTATTTATTGTGCACGCATATGTTCCGGTGTCTGAGAGCTTTGGATTTGCAGATGAGCTCAGGAGATGGACTTCAGGTGCTTCAAGTGCTCTTCTTCTCTTTAGCCACTGGGAAGCTTTGCCACAGGATCCTTTCTTTGTTCCCAAAACAGAAGAGGAAAGAGAAGAGTTTGGAGATGGTTCTAGTGTTCCACCAAACACAGCAAGGAAGCTTATTGATGCTGTAAGGAGAAGAAAAGGCCTCCCTGTGGAGGAGAAAGTTGTTCAACACGCGACCAAGCAACGAACACTTGCGAGAAAAGTATGAAGCTTCACTAAAAGTGCATTTTTGGCTGATGTAGGATCTTTGGTTTGTAATTATGAAGAACACCGTTGACATTTACAATATGTGTAAACTTTCACTATTGGGATTATTCGATTGTTTAAACCATAATTTGTATTAGTCTCTGTTTGAGATATTTTTGCACTAATTATTTGCCAATATTTTTGCTACCAATGAACTCTCTGACTTTAGGTTGTATCTTTACATTTCAAGCTTTGAACTAAATCGTGCTTGACATTTGGAATCAATATAACGCCCCCTCGCCCTGCTTAGCAGGTTTTCATTTGGATTCATATCCAATCCAATGCATGCATGTCAGGTTTTTGGTTTATGAAGGTAATTTACTAACCAACACATATAAGCTTGCGGATAATTTTATCTTGAATTATCATTTTCTTTATTTCAAAGTTTTTAGTTCAACCTACTTGATTGAATAGCTATTAGGCATTGATATTTTACTTGGAGATGTTTTTTCATTTGTGTTTCTAATTGATATTGTTACCTTCACCTTCTTTGTTGATTTTGTACAATGAAGGTACAGAGCAATGGAACTGGAAATCATAGGTGCAAATTGTATCGATTCATAGCAACCAAGGGCATTGTAGCCTGAATATTCTGTATGATTGATGCTATGTACTCTTTGATTCCATGAAAAGAATTCAAGTGGTTGAGGTATCTCAACAACTTGAATGAACAGTGTCATATATCCATTATTGGGTACTATATTTCCTTAACATTAAAATTGAGAATAATGCTGAATATATAAAGATGATCTCAACAATGATAAAGATGACACAAACAGAAATGAGGGTTGAGGTAGCAGCAGTTAAGGCTGACATCAGCAGTGAATGAAGAAATCAGAAGCTAATCACGTGGAGGTGATAATCCTTCTTACTGGCCATTTCAAAAAAGGGCTCAACTTATTCACTATCGTTTTCCTTGCAGTGGACCAAGAACTCTAGCTTAGGTGGCCTCTGTCTGATATCAGGAATTGATTGCATCCCTGCCCCAATGGAAGCCTCATGAACTCCCAATTGAAGAGGAACAGGTTGGGTTTGGAACTTTGAAAATTTTTGCATTAAATATGTCAATTTTTGTTTTTCCCTAGTGATCTTTTACTGGAGAGGTTATAGTCGAGATCCTTAGCAAATCTTATCCATTAGGATTTACTGTTTTGTGCACAACGATGACCCACTTAATCTTATATGGATGTTCATGTGGTTTTCCTTGCAGGAAAATTGAATCTGGGCAGCTTATATCAAAGCATTAGCTTCAACAAGGAAGTTATATCAAAAGGAAGGTTTGCTGTGCTGAATGTTGAACAAAGGCCTTTCAGGTGAGACTACCTTCTTTATTTATATATTTCATCTTTACATTTGGTAAAATTGCCACTAAACACTGATGATACGTTAATGTTGTCTATCAATCAATCAACACTCCTTTTGTTCTTTTACCTATTAGAATTTGATTTAAGGTGAGGAATAACCATGGGAGGAGCCATAGTTCTGCAAGGAAGTGGTGAATGTGGTTTCCCACTTTTGTAGTTACTGAAATTGCTACCTGTATTAGTGAAATGCAAAAACTTTCACTGGTTAAGATTTAATCAGGTTCAAATAGTCAATACAGATACAAGTTTTTGTTTCAGCTCTTACCTGCATTTATTTTCCAAGTATATATGATAAAATCCTTTGATTTGATTGAGATTTGTTTCTTTTCTTTTTTCCTACTTTCACTAGCTTTACACATATTCATTGAAATACTGACATTTTACAAACTAAAGCATCTTGAGATTCATATATATGTAAATTTATAAATGCAATATGACCATGTGATTACTTGCAATTTTTCCCTATAAAATTTTAGCTTGTGTTACTTTCAAAATGTGTTGCCTCTTGTAATAATACCACCTATGGCTACCGGATCTTAAACACTGTAAGGATGTTCAGACATGACCAAGAGAATGGTTGCTTGAAACTAGTGAGCAGCGCAGTGCTTTGATAGGTATCCAACCAGCTCTATAGGGAATATCAACACTAGACTAAAGGCCTATGAAGGATGGTTAATATTGCAGGTGTCATCAACAGTAACTACGAAGATAGTGACTCCTATGCAGCAGGATTACATACAAATACAATCCTCTAATGGCCACCATAGACATGTCTTTTTTTCTCTTTGTTGTTATGCATACAGAAGTTCATTGTTGAGTTTATTTTTCTGGCACTTATATGGTGTATCGCTAGCTTTGGCTACTGTTGTAGGCCAGTTTTTTTCTTCTTCTCCAGATTTACATGTATCTCCTTCACTAACTGAATTGTAGTTGTTGCTGGTCCTTCTGCTCAGTTGCTGCGGCCCAGTGGGTGCTTAGTTTTTGGAGAATTTTGCTGCTCTTCACCTATTTGCTCAGGCAAAAATGTAAACATAGATGTTAGTGCTTTTGTTTACAATAAGAAGTGGCTCTTTTTTACCTGCTCAGATCTGGCTCCAGTTGGCAATGCTCGGCGAGAGATGTTACATTACTGCATGCACGATATGGCTGCTCAAAGCATAGCTCAATATTTGCTCTGTTTCTTGGTCTGTTGAGTTGTTCCTCACTATAACCATTGATTAAATGTGTCATATTAACATAGGCAAATTGATATATGTTGATCATTTTAGTGACTCACTGTAAAGAATGCTTTTGTTTAATGACTTCCTTTTTTGTTTCTATATTGATGCATATCCTTTTACATTTAGTTATTTATTATGTTTTATTGCACACAGATTTTTGTTTTTTAGTTTAGTGCTGTAGTAACATTTTTTCATTCTTCGAGTTTAATCAGTTGAAATATTCTTTGGAATGTGAATAATGATGTTGCGGTATATCAACTTTGTCATCTTAATGTCTGTCTCCATGTTGTCTCTCCCTCCTTTTTTTTGCTTATTTTGTATCTTTGAATTGCATCTCTTGGGATGAATACAATTTTTATTTTATTTAATGATGTTTTTAAATAGCTATATTTTTGCATTTTTTCCCTGTACAGCATTGATGTTTGGGTTTTTTTTTTCTGTGGAAGCTTTTATTTTTATTTCATTGAATATATGTGGTATTAAAGTTATTATTTTTCTATTTTATTTGTGGGCTTTCTTGTTATATTCTCATATATATATCTAGGACGGGTAACTAAAGACATATTTTCATTATAATTTCGGATGTGGTGGTTTTAGTATTGTTAAATTTTGATAGATGCTATGAAAGATCACTTTTTTGTGTATGAGATCACCAACAAGGTGCTTGCTTTGCATCCCTCTCTCTCTTTATATGGCTTGCAGATGCCATTAGCATATGGCTCTCTCGATTTCTTGCACTGTCCTCTTTTCCTCTTTAATTTCAGTTATTCAATAGCTATGAGCTGGAGCAACTTGCTGCATCCAAAGAAGAGGAATGACTTGCGCCCTTGCTTTAGAGTAGGTTCTCAGTGCTTGCTATCTCTTTTCTGAACTTTAGTGTGCATTTGCTTTGGCATGTTTTTTTTTGTTGCTTCGTGGATGAAGAGTGGGTGCTCTCTCTCTCTCTCCAGTGCGGGTGTTTTTTTGGTTTCTCTCTTTCTTGTGTTCATGGGTGGTTGTAGAAATCCCTCATTTTTTTTGTGGGGTTTTCTCCTGTTTTACACGACCTCTTGCCATAGAGCTGTTTCAATGCCTACCATCATTGGTTTGCTCTCTCTCTCTCTCTCTCTCTCTCTCTCTCTCTCTGGCGCTTTGATGAGAGGGCACACTTTTTTTGTCCTTTTGATATGCTTTTGTATGACAGGATAAAGTGAAGAAAGCCACAAGAGGTCCTTATTGTTTCTGTGTGTTGAAGAACAAAGAGGGTGAAACTAGAGGAAGACCTAGTGGTCCATGATTGTCTGCTTGTTCGGTTAGTTTCCTCCCTATTAATCGGTGTGTTTTTCTTATTCTGTATGACTTTATCCATTTATTTTTCATTGCTAAATGGAGGATGACCAAGTGGTCCATCATTGGCTTTGTTCATTGATAGGCGATATCTATGACAGTTGGTTGGTGTTGTTATGCACACAGAAGTTCATTGTTGAGTTTATTTTTATGGCACTTATCTGTGTTAAAATATGTGTATATGTATACTTATATATTCATATATAGCATATTTTTACTTTTTTATTTTTTGTTATTGTTAGGGGTATTTTGGTCTTTTTCTATTGTAATAGAATCTGTCCTCTAAGGACAGTTTTTTATTTTTTATTCTTTATTTTATTCTTGGTCCTTTTCCCAAAGGACCAAGGGCTCTTTGGGCATTCTTCCAAAGAGTCGTTGGGCTCCCCAACGATTTATTTTTTATTCTTTATTTTATTCTTGATCCTTTTCTCAGAAGACTAAGAGATCTTTGGGCATTCTCCCTAAGACTCGTTGGGCTCCCCAACGGTCATATTTATGACTGTTGGGAGCTCCCAACGATTCCTTGGGAGCACCCAATAGACTCTCTCTTAGTGGCTGTTTTGTGTATAAATAAGGGCTAAACCCCTCTTGTATTTTCAATGCTTGTGATAAGCATTTGTTCAATAAATCTTATAATTTGTTATATTGTTGTGTTCTTGTTATTGCCAATATTGGTTTGTGTATTGTCCCTTTACCGAACTTGTGCTTGTGCACTTGTTTTCAATCTTGTAAGCCCATAGTAGCCCTTGGTTATATTTTCGCATATTTTGTTACATGGTATCAGAGTCATAGTGATCTTGGTCCTTTAAGAAAATATTCATGGGTTGGTGGTGCTTGCGGAATTCAAGGTGAAGGAGCTTTTTTCGTGGTTTTTTATATTTTCTCTTTCCTCTTCTATCAAGTCAAAATGGAGAATGAACAAAAAATAAATCTCTTCTTCAAATTAAATGGTTTCAACTACATGATGTGAGTGTTTGCTATGAAAAATAACCTCAAAGGCAATAAGCTTTGTTGAGGATACATGATGGGCTCTATTATGGAGCCTCAACTCAAACTTACTAATTTGGAAGCAAATCAAGAAAAAACATTGGAACGAGATGCTCAAATCAAAGTCATTGAAGATCATCAATCCAAGGTAGAGGATTGGGAAAACAAACATGCAAAAATTCTTGGATGGTTCATGAACAATGTTGAACTCAAAATATGTGCTAACATTGTTAAGTTCTGCAAAGTTAAAGTTAACAAGGTATGGTTCTTTATGAAAGGTATGTATATCCAAAAAGACCTTGCAAGGCATTTTTTTCTTCAAAAAAAAATATGTACTATCAAATAAGGGAACATGAATGTCTGTGACTGCTGTAGTACCCTTGGTCCTCTATGAGATGAGTTATCCTTTTTTGAAACCAAATGGGTTGCTAGTGAGGATGTTGAGCTAAGAAGGGAACAAATGGAAAAAGAGCGCTTTTTCTAATTTTTGCATGGGCTTTAGGCCTGAATTTGAACAAGATTTTCTCTCATCTATCGATCTAAACATCTTCCTTTGAAAGACGTCATTGTCGAAATATGCCAAGAAGAAACTCATCTTGGTATGATTAAGAGAAGAGATGAAGTATTGGCCGTTTCTAAACTCGGCAATCATGTGAAATCTTACAAACCCCAATACTTTAGAAGGCAAAATAGTTATAACGGTAACTATAAAAAGGTTATTTGTCATCATTGCCATGAACCGGGCACATAAGACTTAATTGCCTCAAGTTGAATGGCTCTCCAAAGAACAAGGTGACTTCCATTGAAGAATCCACATCAAAGAAGGATGAACCAAGTAAGTGAAGTGATTCTTTTTCAGTTGCTCAACTATCAAAGGCATTTTAACAATTGCTCAAATCTCCATCTACATCGGGTGCCGCAATAGCCTCATCTTTTCATCCAGGTATGTTCTCTTGGATCTTTGATTTGGGAGTCTCCTTTCATATGATACCTCATGAGAAGGGTCTATTTGATTTATGCACTAACTCAAAAACTACCTATGTTTCCACTGTAGAAGGAACATTTTTGCAAATTAAAAGTATTGGAACCTTAGATTCTTTTCAAAAAATTTGTGTACCAAAAGTTAGGGTTGTTTCACAACTAAATTTAAATATCTTTTCAGTTTCTCAAATTTTCGATCTCCTTCTTTCTAAGGGTTGCTTCGTGCAGGATCTTTGGTCCGGGAAGTAGATTGGGGCAATGCCATAGGAAGGGAGATGTATACTTCATGAATTATCTAAGTCTTCCTCCAAATTCATTTTGTAATTATGTTCAAGATAAGGATATTGAAACTTGACATAAAAGACTTGGACATCCAAGTTACTTACGGATGTATCTTCTTTCTTTTGGAAAAAAAATTTGTAATAAAAAAGATTTAATTTGCAAATATTATATCTTTGGACCTAAAAAAAATTTATCTCTAAGAGACCTTTTGAATTAGTGCATTCGGACGTTTAGTGACCTTCCATCACATCAAAAGGAGAATATTTATATTATGTTACCTTTGTTGATGATTTCATTAGATATGTGTGGATCTACTTAACTTCAAATCTGATGTGTTCTCTTTCTTTAAAAAAAATCATATGATTTTCAAAATTCAATTTCATCAACATTTCTATTCTTAGATCTGTTTTGGGTGGTGAATATTTATCAAATGAATTTCAAAATTATTTATAACATAATGAGATTTTCACCAAAAGTCATGTCCTAGAACTTCCCAACAAAATGGATTAGCCGAAAGAAAACATAGGCATATTATTGAAACCACTAGAACACTACTTATTTCTAAAGATATTCCAAAAAGTTTTTTAGCCGAGGTCGTTCTTACATCAACGGATTTGATAAATAGAATGACCTCGTTATTCTTAAAAAAGGTATTCGACTTATGAAAAATTATTTAAAAAATACTCTATTTCAAGTGGTTGCTTTGTACTCTTATATAAACGAGATAAATTGTCTTCAAAAGTCATTGAATGTGCATTTATGGGTTATGGAGAAAACAAAAAATAATATAGATGTTTTGACTCTAAGAGTAACAAACTATATGTTTTTAAAGATGTAACATTTTTGGAAAATGAAAATAGTTTTGAGAGAACGAAGGAAAACAAGAAAATAGATTATATTTTTCTATTTGACCTCTTGCCACAAGAAGAGTTGACTTCTTGTGATGATTCTTTGAATGATAACGATGAATGATAATGAAAATGGTGATAATAATGTGCATTCAAATGATGAGAATGCATATAAGAAACATTGATATTGTTGATGAACCCATACAAATACATACCCAGCGGTTGCAAAATAATTTTTCTAGTGCCATAGAAAAATTCTCTCAATATAGCGTGCCTATAGAAGAAAATTCACTTAGAAGATCTAGCCGAGTGTCTATTCCACCGAATAGGTTTGTCTTTTATGATTCATTTGTAAGGAAACGGCTTTGAATATATTAGGTTCAATAATGAACCAATACACATGCACATGAAGTGCGAATATACCCACTAAAGGGGAAAACACAAGCACATAATGTGCTAACACATAAACCCACAAAGGGGCAAAAATGTCTATAAGGCATAAGTTGATATTATTGAAAAGAGGAAGGGTGTAACACCCATTACATAGAGCAAAGGCTCCTCCAAAGGAGTGAATAAATTACAAGGGGGAGACCCCTATTTATAACAAGAGAGGAGCCACATAGGGGGCTCCCAAAGGAGTCGTTGGGGCTCCCTAACGGTCACATTTGTGACCGTTGTGGGCTCCCCAACGACTCTTTGGGGAGCCTCCCTAGGTGGCGCAAACCACAAGAATGAATAAAATAAAAAATAAAAATAAAAATAAAGTTACAAACATATTCCAAATGGAATATGCGTAAAAAGGTGAAAAGACTAAACTACCCTTATGCTTAATAATAGAGAAATATATATTTTATATATATAATTAGGAAAATACATATATATATACCATATATGTATATGTATCATCCTTTATATATATAAAATATATATAAGATTACAAAGATTGAATGATACATTTTAACATCATTGTCCCCTAATTATAGGGCTTGCCTAATAGCATTGCACTTCCTTTCATGAGCCCTCACACTATAATGAAGATAAAAATGTTCTTCATTTAGATGCTCTTAAGAAAGCAAAAACTTGAAAAGTAATTGTTGCCTTGAACACGAAGACTATTGGATATAGATGAGTTTTTAAAGTCAAAACCAGGAGTGATGCTACCTTAGAGAGATATAAAATTAGGTTAGTAGATAAAGGATAGTCTTAAGAATATGAAATTGACTATGAGGAAACTAAAATGACTAGTGTTAGGACCTTAATAGTGGTTGCCTCAACTAAAAAATGACATATATATCAATTAGATGTAAAAAATGTATTTCTTAAAGAACTAAATGAAGAAGTTTATATGGATCCTTCGCTTGGATTTGATATTGAAAAGAGAAAAACTCTTAAACTTAAACAAGCTCCTAAGGCCTGGTATGATAGATTCATTATGAATAACTGGGATTTTCACTCTTGCTATACTGATACTACTCTTTTTATTAAAAGTACATGTACCAACATTGTTATCCTTCTAATTTACGTAGATGATATGATAATAACAAAAAATGACAAACAAAGAGTTTGTAATGTTAAAAATGTTTTAAAAGAAAATTTTGATATGTCTGACTTAGTTTTTTTAAGATACTTTTTGGGAATTAAAGTTGCATACTCTCTCAGAGGGTACATTCTTTCTCAAATGAAACTTGTTGTCGATATCTGTGCTAAATCTGGAATTTCAAATGATAAGAAAGTGGTAACTCTTAAAGTGGTGAATGCTAAATTAAGACTTGAAAATGAGACTTTTCTGGAAGACCCCATACCCTATAGACAACTAATTGGGTCTCTCTCACTTATATGTCTATTATCAGACAGATAAAGCACACATAGTTCACTCTGTTAGCCAATTCCAACACCCCCTAACAAGAGTGCACATGAGTGTTGTACTGAGGATCGTCAGATATATCAAGAACACCATATCTAAAGGGTTTTTCTTATCTTTATCTTCATCTTTAGATTTATATGCTTGTATTGATGAAGATTGGGTAGAAAATCTCAATGATCAAATCTCAACTATTGGTTTTTGTGTTTTTCTAGGAGATTCGTTGATTGCTTGGAGATGTAAGAAGCAACAAAAGGTCTCACTGTCGTCCACCAAAGTTGAATATAGGGCTATGACTGTTAGAAAATAATACATATATGTGTATACTTGAATATATATATATATATATATATATATATGTATTCTTCTTAATACAAAAATATGTATATGTATAAGTATATATATATATAAATACGTATTTAAAGTATATACATATATATTTGTAATTTTTTCTTTAATTCTGTAATTTTTTTTTTTACCTTTTAGATTCTTTTTATGTAAACTATCATCAGCTAAATATTGTTAGCTAATGACAGATTGTGCATCACAGTCTGTCAACTAATAACAGACTGTGTGCAGCACAGTCTGACAGCTAAGAGATGTTGGAACTGTACCCAACGACTCTAATTAGAGCCGTTGGGTACAGCCCAACGACTCCCTCTTTTACACCCTCTATAAATAAGGGCCTTTCAACCTATTGTAATTCATTCAATAAGGGGGTTTTATCCCCTAGTTTTCATTAATGAAATAGTGCATTTTATGCACTTTAATGCTTTTGTGGTGTGTAATATTTGAATGCTACTTTGTGCTAGCCTATGTTTTTGTATGTTTGAAATATCAAGTTATTTGAAAACTTGAGGCTCTTCACATAGTATCAGAGCAAGGTTTATGATCAACGATGTATTGGTGGGCTGCCTTGTAAATTGTGCTTATTCTACTTCGTGGTGGTGACTTTCTTTCCTCTAATTCACCATGGGTGAATCTTTTTCACACAATACAAGCAACTCCAACTTTATTCTGTCCTTCAAACTTGAAGGAAGCAACTATAATATTTGGGCGGGACACTTAGCGACATTCATCAAAGGTCATGGTTTGTAGGGATTTGTAACAGGTATTATTTTTCAACCCACTCCCAAAAATTCATTAGGTGAAAATGGGGTTGAGACTAGTCTTGAAGAAAGAAACAAAGTCATGGAAGAATACTACAAGAAATTGGATGAATGGGAAATGAGAAACGCAAAAATTCTTTCATGGATGCTAAGTGGAGTTGAGACAAAAATTGTCTTAAATTTATTATGCTACAAAAAGGCAAATGAAGTGTGGGAATATCTTAAACGTATGTTTACCGAAAAAGATATGGCTCACAAGTATTATATTCAAGAAAATGTTAGAAATATCAAACAAGGAGATAAAGATGTAAGAGATTACTTTATGGAGTTATCTTTCATTTGGACCCAACTTGCCCAGTTTGAACCCAAATGGGGAGGTAAGTGCATAGAAAATTAAGACACACATGCTTGCACATACACACATATGCACACCCAATATAACATTGTCCAAAGTCCAAAGATGTTTTCTACATAATGTAAGTGGTCAACTGAATTTACTTGAAAATCGACGGCTCCGTCTTGACATTTTTCATGCTATTGTAATCAGCTGTAGACTTGCAGAAGTTTATTTATCAAATTTATGCATCTCTTTTTCTTTCAGTGGTTTTATTCATCATAGTATGGTCCACTCTTCTTATGGCAGTTGGTTCTTGATTACAATGATCAGATGAGCTTCCCTGTAACTAGACGCTTGATTGAAGAGTTGAATCAAAATGCTATGAGTGAGGTACTTTCTGGACTTTCAGGTTTCAGTTTCATGTAAATTTTCTTATTCAGATCGAAAGAAACATGCCAAGGCAGTATTCAGAACCTATCTATGCTCCCGCATTGGACAAACTCCAACTTGGACATGTTTAGTATTCACCTATACTGTGATTGGTTTGTTACTAATCCTCAACTATAATCATGACCATTGCTGCTCAGACCAAATCATGATTCCATTACTTAGACATTCTCAAATTCTACATAAACACACTTATCAAAAAAAAAAAACTACATAAACACCTTGAAGTACAAAAAAAGACTGTAATGGTCATGGGCTATGTAATTTGTAACTCATACTATGGAAACATGTCGACTAAGAAGAGTGTCAGATTCACTGACCTTGGAATATAAATGCAGGAGAAGCACCTCTGGGTAAAATGGAAGATTTGAAGGACAGAGAGGAAGCGCATTCACTGTACCTGCACATAAAAGCCGAAGTTGAATGCATGTTTGATTATTTGATGAAGAAAAGAGAAGAGGACCCCTACAGCAGTGTAGTTCAGAGGTCTGTCTTTCAAGCAACATGGGGCAATGACATTTCAAGCAACATGGGGCAATGACAGACAGATCCCCACATTTGAATTTTGAAGATGAATTATGAGGCTAACTCTTATGTTAGATATTTGTTAAGTTTGTACATGTATATATATATACATCTTTTTTGGTTCATATTATACATATATATATATATATATATATATTCATATATATATATATTATTTATAATGATGTAATAAGTAAATACCCATTGAGGGTATTTTGGTCATTTCAGTCCTTGTAATAGGCTATGCCCATTAGGGGTACATTAGTACTTTTACTTTTTCCTTTTTTTTGTCCTTTTTTGTTTTTATAGGGATTATTTGGTTAAATACCAAATAGAGCTGTTGGGTTCTTTTTTGACTAGCTGTTGGAAGAGTCTCTATCGAGGTCTCCCTCTCTCTTGTATGTGTATAAATAGGGGCTTTTATCCCCTTTTATTTTCTAATGCTTCTCTTAAGCATTCATGATCAATAAGATGGATATTTTTTATGTTTTGTGTTCATCTCATTAGTTCTTTAAGGTCTTGAATCCACTCAGTGTTTGTGCCTTTGTGCTCTAGTATTGTCCTTCAGTTAGACTTATGTATGTGCATCTTGACTTTATATTTATAATCTTATTATCTCTTAGAAGCCCTCATTTTGTATTTTCGCATATTTCATTACATAGTATCAGAGCTAAGAAATCCTTCTTGGTATTTTGGGTCTTGGGATTTTTTTGTTTGAGTTTGTGCTTCGTGATCATTGTGCGACTTGGATTCAAGGAAAATCTTGACCCGCTATATATCTTATAGCTTTAAGTGTTGTGTTATATATATTGTGCATTGTGCATGAGAAAAAACTTATTTCCTTATCTTTAAGTGTTATCTATCCCGTGCTTGTCCACTTAGATCTTTGGTGGGCATATGTGTTCTTGATTCATTGCATACTTATTTTTTATAAAGTATTATTTTTATATTGTGGCTTTTTTGGTATATACCCTTAGTGCTCAATCTATCACTTGCATATGCTTAAATGTGTTCCTATGCATATCTTATGTGATTCTTCATTTTTTTTATAAGATATATGGCTTTAAGTTATTAAGATTATTGCATATACATGAGTTTTTGATCTTTTTGTGAGTATTCATGATTAGTTGTACTTGTGTATGCACTTGGTTTTCTATATGGTTCTTTGAGAATCTCTATATATGTTTTGACCCTCTTTAATGTTATATTTGTCTCATAGTAGACTTGTAATGTAGATTGAACTTATATTGACTATGCATATGATTGCATCAATTAACATCTTGTTGTGCATATGATTGCACTATATTCATTCTAAGTTTTCATCTACCATTATTGGATTTGATTTAAAATCTTATTTTTTCAAATCGGTTCTTATATATGAACTCACTTATTTGAAAATTGATTTTCGTGAGTATTTATTGTCTTCTTATGATATTTGTTTTGTTCATCACAGATATTTTATATGATGCATATTTTGTTTTTGGACTTGTTGTTTTTGTAGAACCAGAATTGTTTGTTGGGATGAGTTGTGTGCATGTCAATTTTGTCAGTTTAGATTGTCGACTTATAGTTTGGCTCTAACTGACGTTTGTTTGATCTCTGGCTCCCTATGTTACCATGATACAACACTTAGGGTGTTGTACCCGTGTCAACACGTGTAGTAGTAATTGGACACTACATTTGTTGTGCCCTATATTATATATTATATTTTTAATATATAATATATATTTTTCAGTATATATTTAGCCATGTCCTCGTACCCACATTTTTTGGAATTATCGTGTTGTACCCTAGGCACCCGTACCCAGATGACATAGCTGACTCCATGAGTGTATTGTATCACTCATTTAGATATTTGGTCATTTGTATTATGAATGCTTATAATTATGTTTATTTACGATAGACTCTATTTTTTAAACCATGGTGTTTCGAAAGGTTATTAAATTTAATATTTTTGCCTTGATTTGTAAATCTTTTTCTTACCTTCTTGATGACATTAGTTTGTTTTCATTACAAACTCTCTTACCTCGTGTGTTTTTTCCTATTATGCCTCTTATTTAAGTGTCATTTTATGTAGACAAGAGATGTTTTTCAAATGTGGCGAGTTATGTGCACCCATTGATTATTTACACTTTTTATGTGTTTGTTTTTCCCATATGTTGCATTGTAATTATGCTCTTGTTCTAGTAGCTGATACACTTGTTTAAGTGTCATTTTATGTAGACAAGAAATGTTGGTTATTCATACTTTTTGTGCATTTTTTAGTCCATTAGTGGCATTGTGATTATGTTCTTGTTCTAATAGCTGATATACTTGTTTAAGTGTCATTTTATGTTGACAAGAGATGTTGGTTATTCACACTTTTTATGTGTTTTTAGCTCATTAGTGACATTTTGATTATGCTCTTGTTCTAGTAGTTGATACACTTTATTTTTGAGTTTTGGAGGTCTAGTGAGGTGATTGCTTGTGGTGGTTGAACCAGAATTATCAGAAGTGCCATAGGGAGTAGGGAAGCGTGTTTTTCTGAAGCGTGTTTCGGAAGCGCAAAACGGCGTGCTTTCGAAATATGCTAGGAAGCGCACAAAAAAAATAGGGAGCATGCTTCCCATTTAGGGGAAGCACGCTTCTCCCTTTTTTCATTTTTTGTATTTTTATTTTTATTTTTATTTTTTTCTCTTTTTTCGCTTTCTCCTCATTTCCTAGGTCGCTTCCTGTTTGCCTCCTAGGTCGCTTTCAAGACGGTTTCTAGTTCTCTTTTAAGTCGTTTCACACTTTTCGTTTCCTAAAATTTTTAAAGTGTCTCACTTCCTGCTCCCGCTTCCTCGACTGGCAACTCTGGGTTGAACTATTGTTGAGATTTGCAAATATCATTTTTGTTTTGTGTGAGATTTTTAAAATCTCTCTGAAAAATTTCTAAACTTTTTTTAATAAATTTTATGCATTTTATTAATAATATATATATATATATGTATATATATTAAGATTGATGTTTGTTCCTTTGTGCTTAAGCCCATTTTAGGTTGTGTCAATGAATCTTAATGAGTTGTGATTTATAAGATTGCTCTCTTTCATTATTATGTGTATTAAATATGCTTTAATTGTACGCTGGATATATATGTGTTTCATATTAATTATCTTGTTCACATTGTTGTATGCGTGAATTTAATTATCTCCTCTTTTTTTGAGGGATTTTTTGAATTGTTATATTTTATATTCACGTTGTCGGTGATGATTTGTTATTTCATTTGAGATGCTTTTCTAAAATTCCTTAGGATATATTTATGCATGATTGTTTATCTCTTCTTGATGATTTATGTCCTTTAGTGATCAAATTCTCTTATGATCAATATTTTTTTTATTTAAAAAATATGTTGATTTGGGTTTATGATTTGATTTCATAAAAATTTATCCTTGAGGTATGCTCTTCTTATCTTTCTTAATGTTTATCTTGTTCAAAAGTATATTTATTTTAAAAACTTTATAACTATTGGGTTAATAATTTTTTTTTTGTAGTTGGAATCTTTTGTTTTATTCTCTCAACAGGTTTTTAAAGATGTGATGGATTGATAAAGAAGTATCTTTGATGTATCATATCATGAAGATGGAGATAACTGATGAAGGCATTTGTGGACGATCACCAATGAAGACATTTGGAGATTTTTATTTGCAAAATTCTCTAACGTGATATAAAGATGGAGACTTTCAATGAAGACACTTGAAGACTTTGATCATTCTTGTTGATTTTTTTTTGTATTTTCAAACTTTCGGTATATCACACCGTAAGTTTGAGGGAGAGTGGTAAGTATATATAATATTATTTATAATGATATAATAAGTAAATACTTATTAAAAGTATTTTGGTCATTTCATTGTAATAGATTGTGCCCATTAGAGGCACATTAATACTTTTTCTTTATTCTTTTTTTTTTGTCTTTTTTTATTTATATAGGGACTGTTTGGTCAAATACAGTGGCGGAGCCAGAAGTTTTTCGTTGGGTGGGCAGACTTCGGGTGGTGATGATCGACCTCTATCGGTGGCGCAATGGCTCGAAGCCTCCGTGGTGGTGAAGATCATAGATCGAGATCGAAAGCTTGTTTCGTTAGTTGAGCCACCTCCTTCTCGGTGGTGATCCAGCAGCAAGCCGAAGGTCTTCCAACTGAGGTGCCTCCTCAGCTCCCTCTCGGAGGGGACGGTCCTCGCCACAGCATGAGGCGGAGAAACTCCCTCGGCTGGCTCCATCCCATGTCCATCGTCTCCTGCGTATGGGTGCCATAGGGTACTCTGTATCGCAGGGAGGCTTGATCTCCACTCCTGCACCACTCTGCTTTGATCTTCTTCGACAAGCATTCGCAAGGAAAGAATGCAACCACCAAATCGTGCGGAATGAAGAGGAAGACCCGAGTCGTATCATATTTCGACTCGGTTTCTAATTCTGGGGTGGGTCGCCCACCCCTGGCTCCGCCACTGGTCAAATAGCAAATAAAGTTGTTGGCTTTTTTTTTACTGGTCATCTAGTCGATATTATCAGATTTCGTATGAATGGTTCAGCTTATGCACAGGAAAGTAGAGAGAGAGATATGCACAATCGGCTGGGGCGGCATACAAAACTGGGGCTCGACCTCCAAACCCTAGGATATATAAACTATACAGGTTTACAAAATGATCCTTGTAATATCAGAGATATTACAAGGATGCCATTAATGAAGCTAATTTGACATGTGTTTCATTTAACATGTCATGCGTATGGATCTGGATCCAGATCCATACGCAGTGTATATTTTAACACCCTCCTTCAAGTTGTACGTGATTTTGTAGCATGTACAACTTGCTTTTCAATAGCCAAAATTGACGTCCAGTTAACCCCTTGGTAAACAGGTCTGCCACTTGATCTTCTGTTCGAACATGACGTAGTTCTATCTCCTTAATCTCAACTTTTTGCTGTATAAAATGTTGATCAATCTCAATGTGCTTTGTTCTGCTATGCTGAATAGGATTACATGCAATGTTGATTGCGCTTTGATTGTCACATAGAAGAAATGATCGAATAATTGTCTCCCCAAGATCACTCAATAAGTGTCTAAGCCATGTGACTTCTGCCGTCCCTGCAGCCATCGATCTGTATTCAGCCTCTGTACTCGATCGTGCCACTGCCTTTTGTTTTCTGCTGCTCCAGGACACTAAATTGTGTCCAATATATACACAATATCCAGAGACAGATCGTTGTTCATCTGGATCTCCTGCCCAATCTGCGTCTGTATAAGTGATGAGTTCATGTCCTCTATGCAGATTATCGTTCTTGCGATAAACAAGTCTGTCTCCTATAGTTCCTTTTAAATAGCGTAGAATGCGCTTCACAGCTTCCATATGACCCTCTGTTGGAGCATGCATAAACTGAGATACTTGATTTACAGCATAAACTATATCAGGTCTGGTAAAGGTCAAGTACTGTAACATCCCCACGAGACTTCTATACGTTGTAGGGTTGACACAAGGATGACCATCTTCAGAGCTCAGCCTTTGATGTAATACACTAGGAGTACTGACTGGTTTACAATTCGTCATCCCGGCTCTTTCCAGAAGGTCAAGAGTGTATTTTTGTTGCATGAGTGTGAATGTGTCTTGTTGTCTGTCAACTTCCACACCAAGAAAGTACCTCAACTCCCCTAAATCTTTCATCTTGAAAGTTTTCATTAAAAACTGCTTCACGTCTTGCACATGATTATCTGAACTCCCAGTGATCACAATGTCATCAACATATATAAGAAGAAGTATAACAATGTCTGCCTTTTGGTAAATAAAGAGTGAGTGATCCAGATAGCATCTTCTAAAACCATAACTCTGAATTTGCATAGAGAAACTTTCAAACCAGGAACGGGACGCCTGTTTCAACCCATACAGAGATTTCCTTAGTTTGCACACCCAGGCAGTAGGATCCTTCTCGGCATAACCAGGAGGTTGTTCCATATACACTTCTTCCTTTAAAGTTCCATGCAAAAATGCATTTTTAACATCCATCTGGCTAAGGCTCCAACCTCGATCGACTGCTAGGGATATGATGACACGAATAGTACCCATTTTGACTACGGGACTAAAAGTTTCATCGTAGTCTTCACCATATTGTTGTGTGAATCCTCGAGCAACAAGTCGTGCCTTATATCTGTCAATACTTTCATCAGGCTTATACTTTGTTTTATAAACCCATTTTGAGCCAACTACATTCTTTCCTTTTGGCCGAGGGACTATTTCCCAAGTCTGACAGTCATGAAGAGCTTCCATTTCTTCATTCATAGCTTCAGTCCAATGACGGGATTGAAGAGCTTGATTAAAACAAGTGGGTTCATCCTGTTTTGTGAGCTGAGACATAAACAACTGGAAATCAAGGGAGGTCTCATAACTCACCCATCGTTGAATAGGATGCTTAATGCGTGACGGCCTTTGAGCTGGATCAGTGGCGATGCTGCCCACATTCCTCGGCTCTGTATTTTTGTCCCGTCTAGTGTATATCTGTCCAGAGAAGCGTTCTACTGGGGGTGGCTCAACTGGAGACTCAACTGGTGATAATTCAACATGCATCTGTGGGTCATGTATCTCCCTACTCAAACCGAAGGAAGGACAATTTGTCTGACATGTTTCTCCTGTATTAGCAAAAAGATCTGCGCTTATCCATGGATCATATACTTCTAATTCTCGAGATGGCAACGTTGCAGAGTCATTGACCTCAAAATTTCGTTCGTCAAAGACAACATTTCTGGAGGTCCTGATACGTTTTGTAGTAGGGTCATAGCATCGATAACCTTTGTATTCATCTGCATACCCAACAAATCTGCACTTGACAGCCTTGTCCTAAAACTTATTTCGCAGAGATGAATCAATATGTACATAACATACACAACCAAAAACACGCAGCTCATCGTAAGTGGGATGTTGCCCAAATAAAGTATAATAGGGAGATTTTCGATCCAAAATTGCCATAGGAAGACGATTTATGATATGAACAGATGTGTGAAAAACTTCTGTCCAGAGACTAACGGGCACATTGCTATCATGTAACATGCTCATTGCGCTCTCGACAATATGCCTGTGTTTCCTCTCCGCAACCCCATTTTGTTGAGGAGTATGAGGGCAAGAAACCTGTCGACTTATTCCTTTATCCCGAAGAAAGGCAATAAACTCGTTTGATGAATACTCTCCTCCACCATCACATTGTAAATGCACAATATCACAAGCAAACTTTGTTTTGACCATCGAATGGAATTCCCGAAATATTTGGAAAATTTCATGCTTGTGTTTTAAGAAATATATCCAAGTATAACGGGAATAAGAATCAATAAAGATAACATAGTAACGACTGCCAGAAAGAGAAGGAATAGGTGCGGATCCCCAAACATCGGAACAAATAATCTCAAATGGCTTTGAAGCTCTTTTATTTATAATATGAAAAGGGAGAACATGGCTTTTGCACAGTTCGCATGAAGAACATTTATTATTATTATTAAAAAATGGACATAAACTAGACTCTGGAAGGAGACCATCAGATACAAGATTTTCAACGAAACCCCGACTACAATGTCCCAAACGACTATGCCAAATATCTGACTTATTACAATGAGATGAATTAAAAACTTCCAATGAAGGGGAAAACAAAGACTCTGAAGGCGAAGACACTGAAGAATGCTTGGACGACTTCAACTAGAGGACTGAGACTGAAGACGAAGGCGAAGACACTGAAGGAATCTCCTTGAAGACGTACATGTTTCCTTGTCGCTCCCCCTTAGCGAACGTCTCCTTCGTTCGTAGATCCTTAACATAAACAGAAGAGAGAGTAAATTCGACGGAAGAATTCATATCGTCAACAAGTTTAGCTACAGAAACAATGTTCTTTTTAATATTAGGAGCAAGAAGGACATTTGACAAGTGAAGTGAGGACTTTGACATAGGGATATGAGCATTGCCAGTATGACTAATGGAGTGATAAGTTCCATCTCCCGTAACTATACTACCTTTTTCAAAATAAGGCAATAAGTGAGATAACTTACCTGCATTACTCGTAACATGTGTGGCGGCACCGGAATCAACATACCATTCACCTTGTTCATTTTGCTTGATCGTCATCTGTGACAATGCTGACAACAAAAGTTGTTGCACATCTGTGGAAAAGGATGGCACTTTTGTGTCCACAGTAGTAGCTGATTTATTCTCAATTTTGTTTATTTTACCTCTATTCTGTAGATTGAACCAACAATCAGCTTTTACATGTTCTCTTTTGTTACATAAGAAACAAGTTAGCACTCTTCTCTGATTCCCTGTATTAAAACCCCCTGAAATATTAGGTGTAGGCAAGATACCACGTCCTCCGTGCCCAAAACGTCTGCGACCTCTGCCTCCTTGGTGCCCTCCATTCCCTCGTCCAAAACCTACAGAAGTGTCCATGGCCAAAACTGAATGAGGACGAGCTGATTCATTTCCTTCTGCCCGTTGTTTCATAATCATCTCATGCTGGAGAAGTTTCGCTTGAAGGTCGTCAAAAGTGGGCAAGTGAGGAAGGCATGATAAAGTTGTGGTATACATGTCAAAATCATGACCCAATCCATTGAGAAGTTGTTGAACTTTATCTTTATCTGCAATAGCACTTCCAATAACCGCTAATTGATCAGTAATACTCTTCAAGCGGCCTATGTATTCCATGACTGTCATGGAGCCTTTCTTCAAACTTTGAAATTCATTTTTTAAGTACATGACTCTGGCTTCTGATATCTGAGAGTATGTCTGAGACAGCTTACTCCACAGATCCGCCGCAGTGCAATCATCTGAAAGAGTAACCAACACTTCTTGAGAGAGTGTTGACGTAATATAAGCAACCAAAGACTGATCTCGCTTCCTGCAAGCTGTATACTCTGGATTCTTAATAGAAATGGTAATTGTGTCACCCTTCTCATCTTTGGTTTCTTGCAAAATAAGCCGTGGTGGTATAGGAACTAAACCATCCAGATGTTCATCGAGATCCTGACTCCGTATAAAAGGGAGGATTTGCCTCTTCCAAGTCAAAAAATTAGAATGAGTAAGTTTTTCTGTAACGAGCTGACTCAAGAAATTTGCAGAGGGACCAGATGATGAGTAGTCCATATCAATGGGACAAGAAATAAGCAAACAAAACGAATGGGTAGAAACAAAGAGGTTTGAGATCACTTAATTAATCAGGAGAACTTCAACAAGACATGTACCTGTGCTACGAATATCTGGAAATAACCCAAGCATTTTTTTTTTTTTGCAGATTCAGAATCGAGATTGTAAACTGTTACAATCTGACTATAAGCGTTGCACAGGGGACACCAAAAAAAAAGAGGCAATAAAAGAAATCAAGTGATGACTGACAATCGAGATTATAAATTGTGCATAAAAAAAAATCTAGAACCAAAGAATGAATAAACACTGACAGACGTTAAGAGTGGAAAACAAAGACTGATGACTGACAGTCGTCGATGGCTGCAGTCGTTGATGGCTGCAGTCGTTGATGACTGACAGTCATTGAATAAGAATAATAAAAAAAAAATCGAGAATCGAGAATAAGGGACGAGTTGTAGAAAAAAGATTGGATTACTCAAAGAGGAGAATAAGAGACGAGTTAAGAGACGAACCTGTTACCGTGAAGGAGAATAGAAAAGGAAGGAAGAGGAGCCAAATAAACTTGTTTCTTCAGATCTCGCTGAACACGACCTCTAATAGGATTCCGCAACCCCTGAGCTCTGATACCATATCAGATTTCGTATGAATGGTTCAACTTATGCACAGGAAAGTAGAGAGAGAGAGAGAGAGAGAGAAATGCACAATCGGCTGGGGCGGCATACAAAACTGGGGCTCGACCTCCAAACCCTAGGATATATAAACTATACAGGTTTACAAAATGATCCTTGTAATATTAGAGATATTACAAGGATGCCATTAATAAAGCTAATTTGACATGTGTTTCATTTAACATGTCATGCGTATGGATCTGGATCCAGATCCATACACAGTGTATATTTTAACAAATATAGCTGTTGGAACAGTCCAACAATTCTATTGAAGTCTCCCACTCTCTCTCTCTTGTATTTGTATAAATAGGGGTTTTTATTTCCTTTCATTTTCTAACGCTTCTTTTAAACCTTCGGGCTCAATAAGATGAATATTTTTTATGTTTTGTGTTCTCTTTAGTTCTTTAAGGTATAATACACTTAGTGCTTGTGGTCTTTTAGTTGCACTTTTTTTATATGATCTTGGAAGCCCTTAGAGACCCTCATTTTGTATTCTCGCATGTTTTATTACAATATTATGTTACATTCAAATATAATTCCAAATTTCTTTAGTATTCATGTGTATTTATTGTTTTTTACCTTCAAGGTTTGTATTTTTGAGTCGTTTGATTACAGTGCTGTGACATACATGGGTGATAGTATATATCATGGGTATGGCTGGGAGAGAGTACTGATGTCACCACTCATTCGCACCCGTATGGGTAGAGGTCGGCTTGACTGGACGTGACTCAGATTTGATGCCAATTATTGATTTTTTTTTTTCATGAGAAATGGAGAAACCACCCCTAGAGTCAGAGATCTGGCCACACCAGACTATGCCTGCCAAACCTAGTTGCCTTGTTTTGGCTATTGTGCAAAGGGCTGACGTTCACAGGATGTGAACCTAGATTGCCTGACTAGTGCCCTACGCCCAAAGTTGTCAGGATGGAAAATAGAAACGAACGTGTTGTAAAACAGAAACAGGAAACGAGACTTTTATAAAGTTTATGTGAAACAAGAAACGTGATATATATATATATATATATATATATATATATATATATATATATATATATATATATATATATATTGCTGGAGATACACCGGAAGAAGCTGCTAGAATTGTGGTTTTATTCCGATACTGGGGACTTGAATTGGTGTCCTACTGACAAAACATGAGAATCTGCATTGGACAAAGATTTACAATCTCTCTCTTTTCTTGCAGGGAATGTGAAATTGATAGAGGAAATGCACCAAAATGCGGGTGTGGGGAAATTGACATCAGTGTACATGAAATACTCAAATCTCCAAGTGTAGTTGTGTTGCCAAACTCATTAATCCTTTGCTGCAACAACTGCAGCAGATTTCCTTGCATCAAATTATACCATCTCTGATCATATGAAGAGGAAGGGAGGCTTCAACTTAACTTGAGCTTTTTTATCATCTTTAATGCTTCATATCGAGGAAGAAGGCTAATCTCAGACCGAGTTACTCTCAGCAGACTCACATAGTTTCACCTTTAATTTTATTTGTTTGGTTTTGCTCAAGACATGCACTGTTAAAAACAAGAGCTTTCTTGGTTTCTTTCTTATTGGTTTGGTTTTGCTCAAGCCAGACTGTTAAAAAAGAAGAGCTTTCTTGTTGAATGGGTTCATGTTTCTGTAGAGATTGGCAAATTTCATAAAATAAACAAATGAGCAAATATTCTTTCAACAGTGTAACTGGCTGATCTCTTGCTTTATTGTAACCATGAAATACAAAAATTTTACTTTTGAAAGTGTGTTTCTTTGCTATAAATTTGAGGTCTAACACCTTACAACAAGATACTGACAATACTAAACTAAAATTGGTGATCTTCATCACTTGAAAGTAATAATCAGTTATTTTAGAAAAAATCCCTCTCAAGAAGTCTCGTTTGGTTTTATTTCATTGAATCTGAAGGCCCATTTTTTGCCATGAGGATCAGTTCTGTCAATTTCTCAAGTCACTTTTGAGATATATTTTTCATCAAAGCATGAACCTTTTAATATTTCATTGAAAGCTATCCAATGGCCCATAACCCATTCCATGTAATTAAAAAATCATTTAGCTCTTTGAAAAACAATAAAATTTCTTAAGAAAATGATTGCCCAGTGCTTTTCCTAAAGGACTATAGATTGTCCTTTAAAAAAAACAAGAAAGTAACAAAATAACTCATAAAGCTTGGAGTGTGCCTTTTGGAGATCAGATCTTATGAAACACTGGGTGACATTAGCAATGTCCACAACCACTAACCCCGCCCCGCTTGTACTGAGCTACATCTGAGAGAGGCGGGGTTATAGTATTGAAAGCACATGATTATGCAAATCTGTACAAATCAGATATACTCAAATGTTATTATCAAAAAAAGAAAAAGACCTACTCAATGTCAAGAATCAGCCTCCAACTCTGCTTGTCTGGTAGGAACTGCTAGTGCATGTCGCCTTGCGTTGGGACGTTGCAAGTTCAAATCCCAATGGTATCGTTGCATTACTGGTAGAGGTCTGCCTAGCCCCAGCTTGCCTTTCAACATAAAAAAAGAATCAGCCTCCAATAAGGTTTGTGCTAGGGGAGCTCCTACAAGTGCAGCTTAGGAGAAAAGTAGATTTACTTAACGAAAAATACTAAATGAGACTTCATCTTGATTTTTTTTTTAAAAGGCAAGCTGTGGTTAGGCAGACCCCTACCAGTTATACAACATGCAACGTCCCATCACAAGGTGACGTGCACTAGCTGCTCTTACCAAACAAGCAGAGCCCCCATTGAGACTCATCTTAATTAGTTTCAAGTAGGGATGTAAACGGTTCTAATTCGGATTGGATGTGACCGGTAACCGTGTTCTACTAATGGGATGTTGGCTAAACAAATTCTAATTTGGATTCATACTCGGATGATAAAAAGCTCATACCAAATTCGTTTCTTTTACATGAAAAAGGATACTTGTTGAATTCAGTAACCATATATCTGTTCTATTATAATCATATATGGCTTTGGCTTACCAAATACAACTATACAAAATCGAATTATGTGGGATCAAATCCGATTCATTGACATCCCTAGTTTCAAGGGTCTGTCAATTTTAAGATTTGTCATGTGTGGCTCTTAAATACTTATTAGGGGTACCACACATTTAGTAATGTCACCATGACCTACAAACATCCTTTTTTTTTCATAAAACTAACCTTCCAGAGGTGATCTCCTTGTTTCACTTAGTGGGGATGGACTTTTGAACCGTCTGATTATGACACGTAGGTCCGATTTTATAAGGCTTAAAAAATCGATGGCCTACAATGTACGGTACTTTTTTAGGTCATAAAATTGCATTTCTTCATTGAAAAAACATTATCCAAAAGCTGGTTCCCACTATTTTAAACATGCTGAATCCATCCATTAAGTTAGTTTGGATCAAAAGAACTTTCACATAGGAGATCCAAACTCGTTTGTAAGTAATGGCGCCACTACCAATCCACACTTAGGATGCCCTTTGAGATTGTCATAATGTTGCCTTTTCTTTTTACCTTAAAAAAAGGGAAAAAATGCCTTCCACAAAAAAAAAAAACTAAAATGAATAGTAAGCATTCTAAAAAGGGCGCAAGGGGGTTGTCATAGTAGGGTGGGGCCTTAGCTGCTAGACAGGCAATCAAGGTTCGATTCTCATGGATACCAGATTGAGAATGATTGCATGGTCATGTTGGAAAAAGGATGGCCACAATCTTCACCTGTGGATCCTTAAAGAAGGTGGCAAATTTTGCTTTCAAATATACTTTTCAGCTTTTTCCTTTCATGTTCATAAATGTGAATGCAGATGAGACACATGTAGCGGCATCTTCATATCTTAACCATATATGTGTCTCATTTGCCAAAAAAAAAGAAAAAAAGTCTTGGGTGGTTTGACCATGTTCGGTAAAATAATATTTTCTATCTTTTTTACATTGAAAACTATGGATCTTAGTCAAAACTCAGCAGGTTGGGCCTTTGTCTAGTATGAAATTTTACAAACCATACGCAGCTCCATATATTAATCGGTCTCTTCGGGTTTGACCAGGATTCTTGTTGGGTCTTCTTATTTATCACCAAACTCTGATCCTATAGGGTCGGTTCCAGGTCAAACTCGACCTATTGACACCCCTAGCAAGGATGCCCTACAGCTAGGGGTGTCAAAGTATCAGGTATGACCCGATCTCGACCATACTGGATCTTATGCGGCCGGGTCCAATTAACTATCTGGGTCTGACTTATTCGGTCCGATTATTAAATGGGTTGGGTATGGTTTATGATATATATTTTATACCAAAGCCCAGTTTGACCCAAGTTCCGATTAGGATCCGCAATTTTTCAATGTAAAATACTTGAAAAAAAAATAATTTATCAGGCATGGACTGGGTCTGGTTTATGTAATTCTTGTTAGATCTGGGTATGGTTTTTCTTATGAAAAATATGGTCAGACCCAAATACAGATCTGATACCTGCATCACTTAATCAAATTTGGGTGTGGATCTACCCATTTAGCTGGGGTCTGACCCATTGACAGCCCATTTAACGCATGAGAGAGAGAGAGAGAGTTGTGGGTACAAATGCCAACGAGTTGGGTGCATGTCAGGTACCTGACCCAAAGTCATATACTGGAGTCTAAGTAATATGCGGGTCGGGTTTGAGCTATGATTTTTTTTAGTATTGGACCTAATATGACTTGACCCAAGTTTATATTTTGTATATATTTTTAAGTAAAAAAAAATTACTTTTAGATTATATGGGTTAGGTATGAACTTTTATCTTCTTGACCTAACGTAACCCAACCTGAACCTGGCCACCCTCAGGATTGTCTCAATCAAAACCATCAATGCACTGATCAACGGGGGCTCTGCTTGTTTGGTAGGAGAGTTAGTGCACGTCACCACGAGTTGGGACTTTGCAAGTTCAAAACCCAATGGTATGCTGTGTAACTGATGGGGGGTCTGCCTAACCCAGCTTACTTATGAAAAAAAAAAAAACCATCAATGCACTGACCACGACTTGACAACTGGACCAAATTAGTGGGGGGGTCTAAGATGATAATGACATTTCAGGGGATTCAGATCAGGTCATTTGTCGAATGAGACTTTTGCTCATCTGACAATCCTGACCGTTCATTCAAACCGTCGATGTGCAACACGTGGCACAGCCATTCCCTGTCCAGCCAAAGCTAACGGCAGACCATAGGCTTAGATTCAAACGCACCCTCAGAGATCTTTTTTTTTTATGACAAGGGACCCTTGCCGAAGCAAGGAAAACCCCGGTGGGGCCCACGACCACCGTGCCTTACGTGGCTCACCCGTGTGCCAGTTGGGGTTTGATCCAGGATCTCAAAAAATCTTAGATAGCAGTGCCAAAGTTTGTACCATGACTTGGGAAACTGGTCCAACTAGATTTGTGACTTAGTCCCACTTGGACATTTCCCAGCTGTTTGTCACTCATCCCTCGTAAAAGAACTTTATATATATATATATATATATATATATATATATATATATATATATATATATATATATATATTCTATCTTTTTTACATTGAAAACTATGGTTCTTAGTCAAAATGAAAATTTCCCAATCCCCAACGTGGATTATTTACTGCCTTTACTTATTTGAATGAACCCTGTGGAGGCACGTTTGGTTGTATGGACAAGCAGTTTGTCATATCACCTTGTGTTGGAACTTTGCAAGTCCAGCTTAACCTCAACTTGCTTATTAAAAAAAAACTAAGTTAATCTAAGTAGCGTTTGCCAACCAAAGGAAACTTTTTTTTTTTTTTACATTTGGTTGTGTTTTTGAAAAGTAAAAATTGTTCAAAAGAGATTCACTTTCAAAATTTCATAAGATTTTAAATTTCATGAAACTTAATGAGTCACACGAGTGAGATTTACTTTTTAAATTTTACTTTTGAGGTTACGTGTTAATTCATTTTTTTATGAGGTTTGCTTTTAAGGTTAGGTACAGTTTAAATGAGATTCACTTTCTAAATCTAATATATTAAAAGTGCTTTAATTTCCTAAGAACCATCTTTATTTATAAGAAATCTTTTTCTTTGTATTCTTTGCATTTATTATGTGGGTCTCATCACATTTTTTTATGGATGCAAACATATAGATTTGGGCTGGATCTAGCCAGATATATCAATAAGTAGATTTGAATATGAATCTAAATAAGATTTGAAGAGATAAAAGGTTAAATTTTAATCCTAAATACACCATAATATTGGATCTAGAAAAAATTGGACAAAAGCAAGTTATTTACATGTAAAAAAATGTAATTGGATTAGGATTTTGAACCAGCTCAATTCTATATTCAGCTAAATGGGGTTTTATGCTCTTCCAGTATTTTTTTGCAGTTTCGACCCCATAAATGTGTTAGGCATGGTCGATTTATGAGGAATCCGCACTTGGATCATGTGTTTTTAATGAAAAAAATGATATTTAGAGCCTAAAAAAGTTACAAAGATTTTAGATTGTTCATTGGAGGCATTTTATCGTTGAACCATAAACAATTTATTTTTCCGGTAAGCATAGTGTGCCCTTTTGCACTATTCCATTTTGTTTAACGGTTGAATCAAATATTGTTCCATTTGTTTAGCAATTGAATCAAACAAAATTCTATTTTGTTTAATGATGGAATGAAACAATGTTCATTTTTGGTTTTTTTTAAGTGCAAATATGTTGTTTGGCTAATTTTATTGATTATATTGCTATTATACATGAATGTAATTGATTAGTTTGTCATGTATATGTGCAAAATATAAAAATTCATTGAAATTGATTGATTTGAGTAAAATTAATTTAGATTGCAGGATTCTTAGCCAATTGATTCAAAAGAGCCAACATCCTCCATGCATTGGTTATACTGGAACCAAGCACACTAATAGTTTTTAAAACTAAGAGAGGAAACGAATGAGATGTTGGATATAATGCATTTTCACAAATTCTTGGAGATCACACTATGGAACATCAGTCACCTCATCTTAGAAGTCATTATGCAGTTTTGAAATCTAGCAACCAATACATTCCAGTTCGGAGATCTTAAGACGACAATCACGTTGGAGGACGTGACACAAATTATTGGACTGAAGTGCTATGGAGAGCCCGTTAGTAGACAACAATAGAAAAATTTTAAGCAGTTGTGTGATATTTATTTGCAAGCAGGTCATGAGGTGTTTGAAACAGATAAGAACAAGTTTTCATGGCTTAGGTGCAATTATGACCCTAATAAGGTGAAGAGAATGAAGGAAAAACTATCGTGTGTTAGAGAAAAGGATGGTAATAGGGTGGATAAGATAGTGAGAGTATTCTTAATGTACTTCTTTGGCTCATGCTTATTCATCGATACTGATAGAAAGTCAGTCAATGCATCATACATCGAACTATTGAAAGACTTAGATCGCGTCGATCAATATGCATGAAGAGCAACCACATTTGCAGACATGTATTCAAGTTTGAGTAACATGAGAAGCGAAAGAAAAAACCTTATCATGATATTGGTGTTGTTGAAGGTATTTATTCTTTCAGTGTACCTAAACTTTTGATTTATAATTATTCATATGCTTACATACTATGTTTTAATACATAATGTATATTAATTCTTATTAATCATTGTTATACAGGTTTGGATACGGGAGCACATATCCATTGAAATGCTCTAAATGTGTGATATTGTCACAATGTGGAGTGGATAATTCAATGAATAGGGTCGTGATCTAAGATTGGTAGGTCCTCGCGTGTCACGTGCATTGCATCGCTTCGCAGGTTGACTAGGGCAAACATAAGTATTATTATTGATATTTCATGTATTTTTTAAATAAATGCATGTATGTAAGCCTAATCATAAAGAAAATATAGGTAAGCTGGTGCCCCTAATGCTGATGTGGTTATGAGAACAAAGGTCATCACTAGAAAGAACATTTGGATGTACAACATAAATGAAGTTAATCACCAAATAGTGAGCCAAGTCATTTAACAATTTGGGTTTGTTTAGCAACCAACTAGTCACTCTAGCGCAGTTAGCAAATTTCTATCACATGCCACGAATGATCGAATGAAGGATTATTCCACAATATTTCTCTTTAAACTTTCAGATTGACGCAAGGGTGACAAAAATATGAGTTTGTCATTGATAGAATGTACCATCAATGATGATTTGTAGCTGCCCAATAGGTTGCATATTCTTCAACGATAAATCTGCATGATAAAGAATATGGTATGTACTCAAGTTGACCTTCTGGAGAATGCAAATAAGATCATCAAGAAGCTACACTTGCAACAATCACAACATCTTTAACTACATAAATTTATTTCATTATTTTTTATTTTTTTGTATATATTCAAAGATCAATATTGTAACTCATTGACTTACTCATTGATTTGTATATAATGTCATTTGAATGTTTTAATGAATGAATTTTTATATAAAGTCCTTTGTTTATTATGTACTTGTATATAATGTCATTGATTGAATATTTAAATGGTTTAAATGTAAAAATGAGACCACTATTGAATGTTTAAACTGAAATCATTGTTGAATGTTTAAATAATTTGAATGAACAAACTGAAAGCATTGTTGAATGATTTGTATATAATGTTGTTGTTTATATGATTTCAAATCATTGAATGTTTAAATGATTTGAATGCATATTTGCTTACATTCATTGTTATTTGATTTATTATATACGAAAATCTACAGCGATTTTACATATGATTTGAGAAATCCGCAATTTTTTTTTGTATATTTGTCATAATTTTGCAAATATGTAAGTATGACATTTGCGATATTTAAAGATTCACAAATAACTTTACGCAAGAGCATTCACCATATATGAAAAGTAATCTATTTGCAAAATTAGTGGTTTTGCAAATATATTTATGTGAAATATGAAATATATACAAAAGAATATGATATGTGCGAAAGAGTATGACATATGCAAAAGAATATAATATTTACAATTTTTGTAGTTTCAGTTTCACCGAGATTTCGCAAATAAATTTATGTGAGTTCATGAAGTCTAAATTCACATAAAGAAACTTGTGATTCTGGATTTAAGTAGGTATTGGACATATTCGATGGGCGGTACAATTTTATTTCAAAAATGCATAAATTTGCAGTTGCCAAGGGTAAAAGTGTCCTACTGATGTCTGATATTTGTGATTTTTGACATTAAGAGAATATCAAAAATTGTAGATTTTTTAAGAAATTACATCAAATTAATCGTACAGTACGATCATTTTTTTTTTGCTAGGTATCCAACTTGACCTGAATCTTTTATATGGTTTTTTAATAAAAAAGAAATTGTGGAAGTGTAGGATTGGTATTTCATTTTTGTGAACCAGCAAAACTCAAATCCAAACTCAAACTTGATAATGTGTTTTTCAGCAAGTTCTGGTATACTCGATGGTTTGGGTACCGGACCGATTGACTACCCTAGATGTTACTTGTTACATAATTTCCAAGAAGTGCTTAGAGTACGTGAGAATGGTGATTCTTAAGAAGCAAGAAGCGAAAATGGTCGAAAATCCCTATTCTCTTGTGAACGAATTTTGATTCATGAAAATATCAATTCTTCTTACTGAATATGTCCTGAATTTTTAATAGAATTATAATTTTTTATAAGAGAATAGAAATATAATTTCTATATTCAAGAATCCCAAATTTTTTGATATAGGAGAATCTTGATTCTCATGACAGAAAAAAAATTAATTCCTAGATGTTAGCAATCTTGGTCTTTATGTCATCAAGGTTTCATGTATTGCTTCATAAGCAATTTATGATGGCTTTTTTCTACTTGCTTTCCTCTTCTCTAATGCTTTAAGAATTTGAAACAATCACTTTTTTATTTAAACATCTGGCATTGCCAAATAATTTTTATTTCGAATCTGGTTGTTATGATCTGTTTATATGATTTCTTTTATATATTGCCATAAGGTGATACTTCACACATGTTTGTTTTTACTGGGAGAAACCTTTTCAGGTTAGGGATGACAGTGGATGAGAGGGAAATGGTGGCCCACCCTGTCTCGCCGCATTTGGACTGGGGATGGAGGACATGAAATGGGGAATGAACTGTGGATGAAGGTTAAAATTAAAATTCGTGTGGGATGGAGGCGAGGATGGACTTCTACCGTGCCTTGACCCCATCCCGTCCTCGATCCCTGTTAAGGAAATTACTATTATACCTTTATACATATTATAAAGCCAGGTGAACTCATATTTCTCTTCTCCTTCCTCTAATACCACAACAAAAGGCGCCAACAACGGAAGGACCCAAAAAATGCCTGTGGTCATGGACCTAATCACGCTAACTCTACCTACGATCGCAAGGCATTTTCAACAAGGTACTTTTGAATATCTAGATGATCAGAGCTATCATGTTACCTCATAGTCAGATAATGCCCATTTAGGTTGGCAATCCCTTATTTGATATAGAACGCCAGATCTGGCATGGCCCCACATCGAATCTGACGGTGAACCACTATACATAAAATGTCAAAATGGCCTCACTGTCATCTGATGTGCCCTAAAAGAGCCCCTAACAAAAAATGTCAAATCCCCAACGTGGAATGAACCCGGTGGAAGCACGTTTGGTTACAGTGCACGGTCAAGAAAAAAAGTTGTGGCCTCCTTTGTTTTTCATCCTCGACTTGCAGCAAAAAGTGGTGGATCAAACCTTATAGGGTCCAGGTATGGTGATAAACAAGAAGACTCAATTATGACTCAGATTTGGACTCTAAAGTCTGAATAATACATGAACTCGGGTATAGTTTGTAAAATTTTATACTGGACCCGACCAAAGTTTCGATTAAGACCGCAATTTTTAATGTAAAAATGATACAAAAATATGGTTTTACCATGTATGGTTCGGGTTTGGTTCACGTAGTTCTTATCTGGTCTGGGTATGGTTTTTCTTATAGTAGACCCGATTAGACCTGGGCTCAGACCCGATTAGACCTGGGACCAGACCCGATACCATACCTGAAAATCTGGTCCAAGTCTGGTTCTACCTGGGTCCAAATCAAACTCGACCCATTGACACCCCTACTTGTGTTGGGACGTTGCAAATTCAGATCCCAATGGTACGATTGAATATATCTTATTTTTTATTATAAATATAATTTCTATATTCAAGAATCCCAATTTCTTTGATATAGGAGAATCTTGATTCTCATGACAGAAAAAATTCAAATTCCTATATTTTAGCAATCTCGGTCTTTATGTACTCAAGGTTTATGTATTGCTTCATAAGCAATTTCTGATACCAATTTCTTACTTGCTTTCCTCTTTAAGAATTTGAAACAATCACTTTTTTATTTCAATCTCGCATTGTTTCCTAATTTTTATTCCCAATCTGGCGATTATGAATTTTTTATATGATTTTGTTATATATTACCATAAGGTGATACTTTACAAATAAATTTTCTTTAAATGTAATATGAGAACCGAAAATATCGAAACTTTTGTGTAATTAAATTAGGTATTTTCTTTTTCTTTTTCAAATCTGACCCTAATTAGGTGTTAAACATGGTCCATTTGTTAAGAATTGAATATTGGGTCTTGTTATTTTCAATAAAAAATGTGAATTTTGAATTCCTGAATATTTATAAAATTTTTGAATTGGTTTATGTAAGTAAACAACCTTCCAAAGTCTCTTGTGGGGTTTCACCTGTGGACTACCAGAGGTGGCCATCGGCCGCACCGGCCTGGCCTGATTAGGGCGAAGGGTCTGGCTAGGGGTTTACCCAGACTGGACCCGACCCGAACCAAACCCTATAGGGTCCGGGTATGGTGACAAATAAGAAGATCCGATTAAGATGTGTGTTCGGACCTGAAGATCCGATTAATAGATGGACCTGGGTATAGTTTGTGAAATTTTATAGCATACTTAATTAGGTCCAGACATGAAAGTCCGATTAATACATGGACCCGGGTATAGTTTGTGAAATTTTATACCATACTTGGGCTTGACCCAAGTTCTGGTTAAGACCCACAAATTTTCAATGTAAAAATGATTAAAAAATATTATTTTATCGGGTATGGTCTGGGTCTGATTCATGTAGTTCTTATCAGGTTCGGGTCTGGTTTCTTTTATAGCAGACCAGATTAAACTTGGGTTCAGACCCGATACCATACCTGGAAATCTGGTCTAAGTCTGGTTTCACCTGGATCAGAACCAAACCCGACACGTTGACACCCCTAGGTCCGACCAACATCCTAGCTTGAGCTTGGCCCGAGTGAGTTATAATCGGGCTTGGGTTGAGGTTGTTTAGGTCCAACCTAATTAACAGGACATGCCTGTTGGGCCCCATGTATTTTATACATGAGCCCGACCCGAATCAAGTCTGATTGACCAAGCCCGACCTGAGTTCATTCGGGCGTTGACTGCATTTTGTAGCCCAAGCCCGATCAGATACGATCCAGGTACCCCACAGCCCATGGAGCACCCATCTTATAGCCATCCTCAGTAGGGGTGTCAATGGATCAGGTTTGACCTGACCCGATCCACACCAAACCCTATAGGGTCAGGGTTCGGTGATAAAAAAGAAGACCCGATTAGAATCCGCATCGCACCCGAATAGTCCTATTAATATATGGATCCGGGTATGGTTTGTGAAAATTCATACCAGACCGGAGCCCGACCCAAGTATCCATTAAGATTGGCAAATTTTCAATTTAAAAATCATAAAAAATACTATTTTATCTGATTCATGTAATTCTTACAGGATCCAGGTATGTTTTTTGTATGGGTCCAATTAGACCTGGGTCCAGACCCAGTACCATCATCTCAAATCATGTTCGGGTCTGATTCCATCTGGGTCTGAACCAAACCCGACCCGTTGACACCCCATTCTTACGGACCTCGTGGCTCCGCATGACATCCTCCAACTTTTCATTTTACTAAACAAGCAGTAAAAAGTGATATTTTCAAAATAATGTTTATTGTTGAGAATTTTACGATTTAATCGCCTAACTTATGACAAAATTACGTTTGATCTGTTTGAAAACTTTTTAAATAGGCGTTTGATTTTTCATCATATTGCTCATACTATCGCTTTAGTTTATTTTTTATTATTTGCCTCCAACTGATTTATTGAAATGATATTTTAACTATTTTTTTCAAACCACTGAATGTCACTTTTTTAGTAGTTGTATTATAGTTAAGGCTAAATAAATAATTTTAGCAAGTGAAATTGACTCTTCAAGATGACACTTTAGTCATTTTTTTTAATGATTAAATGTGATATTTTGTCAAAGAAAAGTGATACAGTTAAGGTTGAATCAGTAACTTTATTATACGTTTCTTTATTGTTTTATTTAAAAAAAAAATCAAAACATAGCCCTAAGACATTGAATATAACCGTTGATTGGCTATAATGATTTCACCGGCTCTCCTTGTCCCTATGATTGGCGATTTTAAATCTTTCACCGCCAGTCTGAAATCCAGGAAGAGTGTCAGCCGGACAGTGAGGTAGTGGCCATACATGAGACAACAAAACTTGTCCCTATCTCCCTAAGAAGAGAAGAGAAGAGAAAGTGTCCCCCCTCCTTTTTATTTATTTATTTATTTATTTATTTTTACCTGTCCTACAGTATGCATTTCCTTTCCACACTTTATATCAAGCTACGAACAAAGCACACAATATTGTATTAAAATATGAAATGTGATAAGAGTTTCTGAATGTCTTGTTTCCTTTGCTTGTTCTACTTTTTCTCGTCTCCCAACCACAAAATTTTGTAGGGATGGACGGGGACAATCAATAGCCAATATATTGTTATTCTCTTGTTCTTTGGGTAGTTGATAGGGCGTGCACCATATGCCTATCTTTTGAAACATTTTTAGTCCAAGGGGTTTGAATATTGGTGCGAACGCTTTTTTTTTTGCTGCTTGCTTGTGTAGTGTTTTCTTGAAGTTCATTTCATGGTCGTCTTCCCCCCCAACCACTTTGAAGCAGCCAAGTGGAGGAATCCCATTGTTGTTGTTGATGTGTGTTTTCTGAAGGTGGTTGAGGTGCTTGGTTACATCAGTTGGTCCTGAGGGTGATTTGTTGCCTACCCAATTGAAGAAATTCCTATATTTTGCTTTGCATGTTGGTTTTTTGTTATTTGGTTTAGCTGTGAAGGGAGAGAGGAAGCAAGGTTACTTGCTTTTGTATTTGTTAAAAAAAATTGGATTGGTGCTCTTTAGGAGCTGTATACTTGTTGTTTCTGACGATTAGACATTGGGGTTAGCTAGATTTTATTAAGATTGAAGGCGTTGTATGTGAAGAAAATGGCAACGAAAGTTGCCTTATTGTCCGATGGGATTTATGGCCGTTCTTATTGTCATTGTCGTCAAGTTTTTAGCAGATTTTGTGTAGTGGGTGCAAAGTCTAAATTGAGCCCTCAAGATAGGGGTCGGATTAGAAGAGTGAGGACTGGGGCTGTAGTGAGTAGTGAACCGATTGGTGTAACTACTGATTCTGTTGTAAAGAAGGAGGGCCATTTTGTTGATAAGGTGATTGGGCATGGGAATCCATATGGGGAGTATTCCATCGGCAAGTCAGGCTCGGAGGAGAGGGAGCCAATATTGTTAGAGGATGATACTAACTTTAAGATCGATTCTGTGAAAGATTATCTTGATTGTTCGAAGGATTTGATCCGACCGGATGGTGGTCCGCCTCGTTGGTTTTCTCCTGTTGAATACGGCCGCCCTGTTAAAAATGCTCCTCTGCTGCTCTTTTTGCCTGGTAGACATCACAAACTGATGAAACATGTTTTCTGGTTTTGCGTCATCTTTGTTGGTCAATTATGTGTGATTCAGGCAAGGTTTATGCTTTCTGTCTCTTGAATTTTATAGGGATTGATGGCATTGGACTGGGACTTATATCACACCACAGGGCTCTTGGGAGGTCTAGTGTATCTACTAGTTTAATCCTGTTTTAATTTACATGTAAATTTGTTTCATATTACTGTTAATTGAGTTATATTTTGGTTTAAGTAGATGTTCATGAGTTAGACATTCACCACTCTTGCACTCAAAGACATGCTTTGATAAAATACCCAAAACAAATGGAGTTCAAACCCAAGTAAAAAATATCCAGCTTGTCAGCATAGTGATAGTTTTGAATATATCCAGCTTATACTACATTTGAAAATAATCATATACTCCTCTCAAGTTAAAGCAAATCACTAAAACTATGCTACGCCAGTTATTTCTGTGATTCTCTGGCAAAGGAAACTTTTTACATATTGTAGGTACCTCATTTGATTGCAAATTTAAGTGCATTGTTCCCTGAAATAGTTTCCCTTTCTTTAGGAGGATTTTTTTTTTCTTTTTCATTCTTATGGCAAATGATTTATTTTTGACGTTGAATATGATGGCCAAATGGTGGAATAGCACCAGATTCTGCAACTGGAATTTGCATTTGAACATTTTTCTATGAAATCTTTTTTTTTTTTGAAAGAATTTTCTATGGAAATCATCTTCAACACATTTCACCTTTTCTTATCTTCACAATTTCCCTTTTCCATTTTATTGTTTGTTCTGTTTGTCTACTTTTTTCGTCTGTCCTTTTTTTGTGTTATATTCTGATGCCGAAAAGAAAGATAATGAGAAAAATGAACTTCTAATGCCAAGTTCTTAGCAAGTAAATTTTCATTATGTAGCTGGTGACTGACTGTATAAACGGTATTGACATTGATATAGCAAGGTGTTGACTTCTATTGTACATTTTGCAGGATGTTTGAAGTTCGGTGCATGCACATTCCAATCTTTGACCGGACACCTTTTGAAGGTCTTGATCTACCAAACTTTGACCTGTCATTCACAAAGATATTTAACTTGTAGCTTGTACATTTGATTTTTTTATTGTTTTCTGCTGTATAAACCAGTATTGTGGCATCTTCCTATGGACTGTGCTTCCCTAATGTTCTTATGTGGTTCTGTTCTATTCATGTCACAAGAGCACCGGACGGAGGACACACAGTAAAACCTCATGTAGGACATGGAGATATATAAAATTTAAGTGTTCAAATTGCTACATAAATATAATATTCAAATATATATTATGCTTCAAGCACCTAAAGTTCAAGTATAAACTACCATGTCAATAATAAGGAGGATTGAAACACAAAACAAGCCATGCTAATGACAACATGAGAAAAAGTGATTTGAGAGGTTAGGATTTAATATAGTAAAAAAGTCATGCACATGTTACCTTGCCTGACATTTGTTCAGGGTGTATCCATTAAATCCAATTCTTGAAAGCAGCATACAGGGTTAAGCAAGGTGTTCCTTCCACATATATATGTTGTAGTTTATGCACTTATATGGTTTTAAATTTTTAATCTCATCTGTCCCTGTTTCTAATAACATGGTCGGCAATATGTGGATGATTATTTCAGACACAGCCATGCTGCTCTATGATTAAGCAATATCTAAGTACATTTTATTTATTAGATAACAGACTATTAGAATAGGTACCTCTACATTTTCTAGTTTTGTGTGATTTCTTGGTTAATCTGATGGCACAAATGAATCTGTTTGAAATTGGATTTTATGGGTTAAATGAAGATTGCGTAGAACTGTCAGGCTTAACCTTGAGAAGATTTTATAAAACATAGGAATCAATATCCTGTATGATTTTAATGAATGCAGCTATAAGTTCCAAGGAAATAAAAAAGCTTCCTTATCATAATGGTAAAGTGAATCTGATTCTGTATGCTTTTGCAGGAAGAAATTGTAAGGTGTTTAATTTTCTTGTCAAGATGACCACCTATGTTACAAATCTTGAGAAAATCACCTTTAGAATGGCATGAACTTCTTTGACAATTTGATTCGATCTTTGAGATTGTTGCAACTATCTTGACTTTAATAGTTAGGATGCTTCCATATCAAGTTAGCCCATACATGCGTTCTAAGCAGATGAATTCTATTCATGTCAAGGCTTTCTCGTGGTCACAATGATGATTCTATACTCTTGCATGGGTCTCGGAGTTTAATTTTGATTACTTATTCAGCAGATGGGTGACTAAGAAATTATGTCTTCTCTTCTCTTCTTTTCATTTGACTTAAATAATTGTTAATGTTCTAATTTGAGGACTGGTGAAATTTGTTGAAGAAACTGTTTGGTTTGAGCATAAACTGTTTCCTGATGATTCTATACTCTTGCATGAGCCTCGGAGTTTAATTTTGATAACTTATTCATCAGATGGGTGATTAAGAAATTATGTCGTCTTCTCTTCTTTTTATTTGTCTTAAATAATTCTTAATATTCTAATTTGATCAGGACTGGTGAAATTTGTTGAAGAAACGGTTCGGTTTGAGCATAAACTGTTTCCTGATAGACCTATTTATCTTGTTGGAGATTCTCTTGGAGGATGCTTGGCTCTAGCTGTTGCATCTCGTAACCCTACTATTGATCTTGTATTGATATTGTCCAATCCAGGTAGGTGAAATGGCCATTGAAGTTAGATGAATGTTAAAACTGTAGAAATTGTTAGTTTTTCATCCTAAAATTCTGGTTGGATTCTAAATTTGTTATTTCCCCTTGTCCAGCCACTAGCTTTGCTAAGTCGCAATTACAGCCTTTCCTCCCTCTGTTGGAGGCTATTCCTGACCAGCTCCATGTTGCAGTTCCATATCTGCTGAGCATAACAATGGGTATATCATAAGCTATTTCTGGGTGACTTTTGCATTTCATGAAACTAACTCTGTGTGAAATTATGCTGTGATTGTTTCAAAGCTGACATCGATACTTTTAGCTCAACCAGATAGATACTGATTGTGCATAACATCTGCTGTTTTCTTTTCTTTTTTCTGTTAATATGTTAGTGACATTTTGATTGATGATGATGATGTGTGTTTTATCTTCAGTTATGTCCTCTGATTTAATACATTTGATTCAGATCAGATGTATGTCCTCTCATCTCCTTGAAAAACTTTCCTATGCTTACATAAAAGATGGGTGACTATGATAAACATACATATATGCATTGATGACTAATTATGTGTGAGTGTGTATTTAACAAACTACACACACAGAGAGACGTGAACACACACCCACACACACACACATGCATCTATGTATATCTATCACAGTCACCGAATACTGTGATATCTTGAATTTCTCATATTTAAGGTTGTTTTGAAATAAAAATTCAGCATATTCCAATTAATTAAAAACTCTAAAATGAAAATATCACATTAATAACATGAAATTTGTAATGCCCCAAATATTTAACTCAAAAATTTTGGAATAATATTTTTTTTTCTAAAACAACAGCAGAAATGTTTTATTAATCCCTCAGTCAATTAATTTGAGCGGATTATAGGTGATAGCACAGACTAAATAACATTGGGCGAATTTAAAATCTTGCCTTGGAATCTTACAAGTCATAAATGACAAATTTAATAGATTTCTTAAAGTCAGAGTTCCTCAGGACATCCAAAGAAGATATGGTCTCATGGTCCGTCCGCACGACTACTGCAATAGCCTATCTTTAGCTGTTTCCTGAAAATATTAATTCAGAAAGGGTCAGACTACCCCGTCTGAGTAAGAAGCATAATATCTATATAAATGTGCTCAGTGTCATGTGTACAAGTATATGTGCAACACATGGATATAAGAAATGATAAATATTTAAACAAGTTCTGAATGTATAGTTCACTAAATTCAAGCATTTCATGATTTATTACATAAAGAATAGACATCAATGAATGACACATCATATGAATGAATCGCATTTAGGTTATCACATTTGAATGTAAAGGAAAACATTGCTAAGCTATGCATCGGATAAGTGAAACACAAACATACCATAACAAATGCAACATCATGCATTGTGTGTATACTTGAAGACTTTCAAAAGTGTATTGACTTTATGTTTCTCTTGTCAATTACCCTACGGGTATGCACATGCATTCGATATCGTAGCGGACCGAGACCACACAGGGGTTTGTTATGCCCTTTTTTTTTAATTAATACCCCGTATGACTAACCGTACAGAGGTCCAAAGGGAGCGATTCGTGACCGAGAGAGTACCCCCAATGGCTAAAACTAGAATTAGGATGCACCCTGTAATTTCTACAGAAGACTTGGATCTACCACCTAGGACGTATTGATAGCCTTGGCCCCCTAACTCTGAGGACTAGGGACCGGGTGAGACGCCTAGCTCTCACAAAAACGTAACTGTCCCACGGAGTAGTGGTGGCAAAATCTGACCCGACCCGCCAACCCGCTTCTTAACCGGGTGGGTTTGGCTTAAACGGGTTTGTGTCGTAAACGGGTCGACCCGCCTAACCCGTTTTTTAAATGGTTCGTGTTCGTGTTAGGGGTATGCCAACTCGTCAACCCGTTTGACCCGTTTAATAAATGGGTTAGGCGGGCGGGTCAACCCGTTTACACGAACCCGTCAACCCGCAACCCGTTTATATATATATATATATATATATAAACTTATCTAACCCTAACTCCTAACTTTACACTTTAGTCACCCACCTAACCTGAGACCTCTCCTCTCCAGTGGTGGTGTGCGCCTGTGCGGTTATCGTGTCTATGTTATTGGGTCGACCCATTTAATAAACGGGTCATCGTGTCGTGTCGACCCGACCCGTTTATTAAACGGGTTAACCGTGTCGTGTCGGGTTACCCATTTAATAAATGGGTCGTGTTTGTGTTTGCCACATCTGACCCATTTAATAAACGGGTCGTGTTCATGTTGAGGTATTCTGACCTGCCAACCCGTCAACCCGACCCGATTGCCACCTCTACCACGGAGCATGTACCATCTACCCTCTCCAAGGTAGACCTCGGGTCCAGTAACATACGCCGTCTTTCAGGTGTACCCAAAGCCCTGAGTAACCAGTAACATATACCGTTTTGAGGTATACCCAGTATCTCGGGAAATCGGTAACATATACCGTCTTTTATGTATACCCAGAATCCCACATTTAGGTAATGTGTGCATATTTTTCATTCTTGTTTGTTTTTGTGTGCAAGTCATTGCACCACAGGGGATTTCCAAAATCCCAACTCACACGGGGTGATCTCTGTGTATGCACATTACCCATTGAATGCCCAATAGGCACCAACCATAATTTCTCAAAATTTTGGCTCAACTCTGAGCCGAATACTTATACTCATAGCATTTTAATGTTTCATTTCTGAGCTCAGGTGTACGTTTCGTACCTCACTGACCATGCACTCATATGACATGTCTAAAACTTTTCATAAGTGCTCGTATGACACTACAATGGTTCTGCAAGACCGCAAGCTCGATTTTGAGCTTTCACAGGATCATGGCATGAAAAATGTCCTTTATTATGCAATTTTTTTTGCATAACAAGCATAGATCAACCAGCACAAGACATGTCATAATATTCACGTGCAATCCCCATTCAATTTATATGTGAGTGCATTAACATCGTATTGCCCATACAATTTCCACCAGGATTTGATATGCTCAGTTTTAATCTTGTACTATTGTGCCCTTGTAGTTTTTTCTTATTTATGCAATTATAACAAACATATGCATTTAACAATAGGCAGTTCATGCTTTAAAACATTGGTCGTATCCTTCATATATCAATCACTTACAAAAACCATGTGCACCATGAATATGTCATGGATATCTCATTCGTGTGCCACATTCATCGATACATAACATTCTTTTCATAAGCATATAATAAAATCATTATGTTATTTAAACATGTGCACTAAAGTGAGCTTTTGCCATAACCAATGTATGTGCGCATAAGTGTGTTTCAGATCTACTATGAGTATGTACATAATAGTGAATCTCAAATGTAACACACATTTCATTTGTAGGGAAAATAACAAGTATAATTTGGCATTTCACAACTTGAGAATGAGATAAACATTCATTTCAGGAACAAACAGTGCAAAAATGCAACTTTTGTAAAAGTGTGTCTGCGTACGCTATGATGACCAAAAACCATCCAATTTTTTTTTCTTTATTTTTCTTTAGATTGCCAAATAGAACAGGAGCACGTATACGCTTGACGTTTTCTGAATTCAAGTATTTTATCATTTATAAGATCACACTGAACCCTTTTGCCTTGCAAAATTTTGTATCATATATATATTCTCTTTAGACTGTAATTGGGCTGCTCTGAGTCATAGACAAGCCGCTAGTCGATGGCAACCACAACTAGGCATATTGACTAATAAGATCATGTTGTACCGGTTATGAACAAAAAGGCAATTAAACATACTGTCTAGGAAGATCGTTATCGGATAGGCTGGGGTGAGACAGACCCCAATCTGTTATGCTACCACAAGGTGACGTGTTTGCAGGGTGCTTATAAGATGATAACTAATAATTGGACTAGGGTCGGACAGACCCCTACGGGTTTACATTTGAAAATACCAAATCCATATACTATGTTTCCGTTTTGTTTATATGAGTCAGCCAAAGAATGTGCTTCATGGATCAGACGCTATGTGTGTGTTGCCCCTTTTTAAAAAAAACAATGCATGGTACAGACCTAGCATGCTCAACTAGCACGTTGATGGCGTGTACCTACTTACCGAACCGGCGATGGCCTGCTGCCATGAGTGGCAGCAGTACCCAGTAGGGTACTGCACATCTCCCAACTTAACCCATGTTGTTGACCAAGAAAAAATCTCAGCCACGTGTTGTAAAAAAAAAAAAAAAGAATAATCAACACCCACTGAACTACCCACTAAATGTTTTATTTTCCAACTTAACCTATGTTATTCACCAAGGAAAAATCTCAGCCACGTATTGTCAAAAAAAAATAAAATAATCAGCACCCACTGAACTACCCACTAAATGTTTTATTTTCCAACTTAACCCATGTTATTCACCAAGGAAAAATCTCAGCCACGTATTGTCAAAAAAAAAAAATCAGCAGCCACTGCATAATTGTTTAATGTCCAATACAACATGCCTTGTTCAAATTAAATTTTCAAACATTCACGATAGGAGCAAGACCAACAAACATGAAGTAATAATTTTTTTTTCTAACATTCATGTGTGCAGGTCGTGTGGTTCCGATTTCCACGTTTTATTTCCCTTCCTAATAGAGCAAACCGATACCTAGTGGACTGTTTCAGAAATAACGCAACTTCTATCTATGTTGCGGATCTCATTTGTCAAAACAAAAGAAGAGTCCATAAGCACCATCCGGATTCGTTCTACCTTTGTCAGCATTTACATAGGTGAAAAACAAAACCAGAGGGTCTTTAATCAGCCAATCTATGCTCACACGAGTAAACCGAATATCATTGCACGCACACGCTCATTTATGGTCACACAAGTCATCTTAAGTAAAATACCAACAACTGGTTATTTTCAACACTAATCCATGCAGTCATATACTACATCACACCGGGAACGATCGGTACACAAGCAAGTTAACGGTCTATGGCAAGCTATCATTGCTGAAACAAAAAAAAAAAACTTTGGTGACCAGGTCCAAGAGGAAATCAAGTGTTCGACCAACGTTTATAAGTTTTTTTTTTTTCTAAGTTTGGTACCAACAATCCAGCACCACCATATGCATGAAGCATATTTTATAACCAGAATAAATCAAACCTCAAATAAACCGGCTAGATAGGCATGAGATGGTCCTTTCATTGCAATATTCCTCTAAAAGCTAATGTCCAACATGCATAAGGGTCCTGTTGTGTATTCACATAAGCATATGGTCGTTTGTTATGAGTAACTATGATTTACATGGTCGGTTAGAGTAATCCAGGTATGAAAGAAAGATCAGAACAGATATCCATGTGTGGTTTGATGAAATGATCTACGTGAACACACTAAGGTATAGCCGACCCTTGTTATCCCACATAAACTAAAAAAATATTGCAGAATACTCATACTACAGAGCACCGAATACACGCATAAGGACATTATACCACTTGCCTTATTCGGAGAATCGAACCGCAAAGCTATGTTGCTTCCTTCCTTTCCGGTTGCGGCTCTACATAAGGTGAAGAAAGAGGATCTCACAACAACAATGAGGGGTCGTTGGAGAGAGAGAGAGAGAGAGAGAGAGAGAGAGAGAGAGAGAGAGAGAGAGAGAGAGAGAGGAAAACGGTGGAGTAAATGAATTCACGTTTTTTTTTTCAAGGCCTCCCTTTTCCCCTATTAATCTCCCTAAAAGTAGCATTTTTAAAATTGTTTGAACTCATGAAACGTCTCACACATCCTCCACGATTTTGTGGATTGAGTTCATTTACGTTAACACCCATTACTTCCTTGAATAGATTTTTCTCTAACTTCTTTTCTTTTCACTTTTGTGGTACCCCTCCATTACTTTTGGTGGGATTCCCCTAAAATGTTGGAAAAGTGAGATGAGTAGCAACTCCTCTCACGTTTTTCGTGGAGAGATGGCTAAAAGCTAGGGATGCTTTAGCCTCCATGTTTTACCTTTTTCAAAAAGGTAAAAACACAACTTAATTCGTGTAAAAAGAACCCAAGCGCACAGGGGTTTTTGAACTAAAGTTCATCCTCACAGGGGCAACGAACCCCACCACTACGCTATATTGCATTTCGTTGCAATTAGTGCGAAATTTATTTTATTTAAACCTATCTGGGCCTATTTCCGATTTTTATGTAAAAAGGAAAAACATTTTCCTTCATGCTACACGTGTGCACACGGTGGGTTTTGAACTTGCATCAAACCGCAAGAGGTAACAAGCCTCCCCGCTACACCACACTCTCTTTCGGTGCTTGTTTTGGCGGAAATTAATTTATATAAACTTACGCTTGATATTTCTCCTTTCAACAGATTTTCTCATTTCCACGTGGGCTTTCCCGATTCTTCCTAACGTCTCATTAACTTCTATTTAATATATCTTGAATCTCGTACCAGAGTCTTGAATAAGGTTCCACAAGATATTTGGATCTATCAAGATCCAATTGCAATCGGGTTGGGATTCGGATCTCAAATCCGAGTTGGATCTAAAATATACTTTAGATCTTCTGAACTCTCTAACTAGATTTTTGGATCTTGATTGAGATTCGGCCGTATTTGGATCCATTGAGATCCAATTGAATTCAAATTGGATTTTGGATCCATCAAGGATCTGAATCCACTAGCCTTAACTGAATCCAATTACTGGATTCATTTGATCTTATTCAGATTCAAGATCCATTTGGATCAAATCCATATCATACTATCGTATTCATTTTAAAGAATTTTAACATTTATTTATTTCGATAATTACCGAAATTTTGCAGTTTTTACAAAATTATTTTGAGAAAATCGAGTTACGTTAATTTCTTAATTTTTTCATATTATTATCATTACTATTTTTAATTTTTTAAAACATCTGTCGCATTTTCCCCAGGAAAGCTACTTAATTTTATATCTTCTTTGGAACAACTATCACCTATGCCAGGTCGATATTGGTTGTGATGCACACGTATATAGTGTTATGTTGTTTGTGAATTGGTACATGCAGATGGAAAGAGTAACCATGCATGTAACCATAAAATTGCCAACAGGACCATGCTGCATTCAAGGGTAGCATGTCTCTTGCAATATAATTGAGGTGTCGCATTGTCCTCGTACATCTTTGCAGTGATTGGCGTGAGAAGGTTCCCATTGCCTCCTTTGTCTGGTGATTTCTTTCGTCTGACCCATCTGTTCTACAAGAAGTTAGCTATTGCTTAATTGTCTTATGAGCTTCAGTTCCCTGTTTAATGTTTAGTGAATACGAAATAATTGTTGCTTTGGCCTTTCTAGACCAACATAACCTTTTGCCTTTCAAGCTTTGGAGTCTTGGGGGTGTCTAGAATTTGGTTGGAGTAAACTTCAATTTTTGCCAATAAACAAGCTGGGTTAAGCAGACCCTTACGAGAACTCAAAGCAGATTGCAGAAATATTGCATCATGATTGGGCAGGGACTCCAATTAGAAGGTTTATCCTTCTAGATTCTGTTCTGTCCCACCAATGCTGGTTTGACTAATTACCTGCTATAAAATTATAATGTTTATGTACATGGATACACTTAAAAACTCCTGAATTCAAAATCCTGATTTAGGTTGAACTCACAAGAAAGGGAAAGGTGAATTCATATGAATGCATTGGGAAAGTGAAAAGCAATGGCCCCACAATTATGTATGTGGGAAAACTAATTACTGTGGTGGAGTCTTGTTCTGGTTTTTGACTTGGGGAACTTATGAGAAAACAATTAAAAATGGATTGTTGTAAAACAACACACCGAAAAAAAAGGAAAAGCCTGTGGGGCCTTCTTCCCTTGATATTCAGATGCACCCTTAATCAGTTTGAACATTTACCTAAGAGTTAATTGTGAGAGCCAAGTTGGTGAACACGGTATTGCGTTAACTTCATAAACACTTCGTGAGCTTCTTGTATCATTTCTGACTATTTTCCCAGTTTGTGGGGAAGCAAGCAAGAGCTGGGTTCCTCATCAAAGTTGGATACATCAGTATTTCTTGTTGTGAGAGTTTCTAGACATTTCTTTTTTGGAACCACAGGTTTCTTTCTTCATGTTCTTTAGGTTATTTCTGGTATTTTTTTCCATTTCTATATTCTGGTCTGCATTCTTTTCCTTTTTAATGCTTATCTGCACCAAGTTATTTTGCATTTTGTGACTAATTTAGGTGACCCAGTGAAGATGGCTTTGGTTGATGTTGAAGATGGGCTTCCCCCTTTGGAGTCTTTAAATCAACTGTCAGAAAATCTGGTTGCTTTGCTGCCACGTCTTTCTGTAAGAATGTACCTACTAATACTATTACATTTGATGTTTCTAGGCAGTTCTTGTAAATAGACTAATCATGAAGTATGTTCAACTAATATTACTTTTGATGGCTTTATACTTATACTTTGAGCAATGTGTGCAGAATAAATAATTTTATGCAATTCTTTAATATTGACTCCTCAAATTTATAGGAAAGGCTGTTCTGTAATATGACTTGTATGTGGATTTTTCTCACAAGCAGAAAAGGATATATGTGAATTTCATAATTCACTGCCATTTATAAAAACAACTGAAGATTTGAAGTCTTGGACTGATTATTGTAAACAAACTAAGATTAGGTAAAGCTTTTCCAATACATATTTATGTTTGGTCCCCTGACCAGAGCATCAGATTTTAGAATATATATACTTTTATCAGGATCTTATATAATATGAAGGTGTGATACTTAACTTGGAAGTTATGAGCTTAAAGATGTTTCACTACATGCACCATTCTTAGTATTTTCTGTTGCATGCTTTTCATTATTGGACTACTTTTTGATGTAACTGGTCTTTAATGTGACTTTTATCTATTCATTGCAGGGTTTGGCAGATATAATTCCCAAGGGAACTCTACTTTGGAAATTGAATCTGCTTAAATCAGCTTCATCTTATGCTAATTCCCGTCTTCATGCCGTGAAAGCTGATGTATTGATTCTTGCCAGGTTTATTTTATAATTTTTATTTTTGTGAATTCTCTAACATTTGGCAAACAAGACAGCACTGTATTCAATGTGCACATTTCTACATGGTGCTGGCTTTTCTTATATTAATAACTATACTGTACTTTGCATTGCTAATGATCTCATAGAACTCCCTTTTATTGATCTTACCTATCAGGAATCACAAAAGAGCTATTCTGGTGTACTCTCTTTGCTCAGGCTAGTTTGTGATTACTATTAAAGTTTCCATAAAAGTATACATGATTATTAGTAATGTGGACCCTGTTAAGATATATATATATATATATATATATATATATATATATATATATATATATATATATATATATATATATATAAACCAAATGGGTATTTCGGTCTTTCCACTGTAATAGGCATAAGCCCATTAGGGGCTGACCACCTTTTATTTTTAGTCCCTTTTTTTATTTTCTTTATTTTTTGTATCTTTTTACTTTTTCAGATTTGATGGGACAGATCCAACTAGCTTTTGGAGCTGCCCCCAACGGTCACAAATGTGACTGTTGGGAGCAGCCTAACAGCCACTTGGAGCTGCCCCCTTTGTGTTCCCTTGTATTATAAATAGGCCTTCAAGGCCTTTGGATATTTCACTCTTCTAAGAGCCCTCTTATGCAATAACAAAGATATTTTTGACCCTTGTGAGGGTGGTGTGGTTTATTCAATCAAGTGTTGAAGTGTGTTCTTGCATGTCCATAAGCAACGTATTTTGGATTTAGTCCATTTCATTACAGACCCTCTATACAATTGCTGTCAGTTGAGGCAGAAGGGCAACTGTGGTTAAGACTAGACTGTCTCAAATAAATATTTAGTTGAAAATGAGGTGATCATGCTTTCATGCTGAAGGAATTGCCTTTTATAAATGCAGTAGGCATATCTACTGAGTATATTATGTCACCTGGTTGGAATTAGTGCACAAACAGTGGATCAGTAGTTTATATTTAGGAATCTTATGTGACACTCAAATAGTCTTTTAGGGCGTTGATATGGTAGCATATTTGGAATAGGAAATTCATTTGTAGTTGAAGTCCTTTCTTGGTTGGGGCTTATCTGTAAACTCCTTTTCTTGGATTCTCAGTTATTGTACCTGTAAATGAATAGAGATAGGTCATGCATGTGATCCACGTGGGATATCAGGTCAAGCTTGATTTGTCTGTGGTTTATATGGTCTTCACTTTCTAGTATTTCTTTCTTTTTCCTTATGCTGTATGGTTTTTTAAGTTGAGGTGGGCCGGGGGGCTTGAGTACCATTCTATATGCACTAGAATGTAGAGAAATTGCGTGATTTTCCCCTGCATATATTATTTGTTTTTCATCATTGCTGGTGTTTGTGATTTTGACCATTGGATCACTCACATTTTAGAACCGTAAGACAACCAATCAAAATTGTTTTTATGATTCATCAGAGAAAGGGATGAAAAGTATGAAGGAAATTTTAAAAAATCTGCAACTTATATGTTTGAACTAGGGATTGCCTGGAACTGCAATGCAGAAGAAAATGAAACCATGAAAACAGATGAACAAAAAATTAGGGAACTACACATTTGTATTACACATTTGCTTGAAACTTTGAAATGATTGTAGAGTACATATATAATCTGTCAGTCGTTTCTGATCAACAATTGCCTTTCACATGCGAAGCTACAACCACACAATGTATGCAAACATAGGAAATGGCTTAAATTTGTTAGGAAAATTGAATTTTGATGTAACACTTAGTAAATTAGCTTGTTCACTTGATTGACTAGGTAGTTTGGAACATCAAATTTGAAGTTTCAAACTGCTTCCAGTGTTGTGACTATGAAGTCTTAGATTAATATGCAATGTAATTCTAGTGAAATTGCATCATACACTACAAGCCACACATAAAAAAAATGTAATTAAGTTTAATATATCATGTATACAACATATATGTTGCTTTAGTTTGTGATCTTAATTGTCTGTTTTTGTTTTGTGATCATCAAATTTAATGTCAATTCTGATAGTAGCGCTTGGTTGTTCATGTTTACTTTGTGGTTGAGCCATTACAGGTGAAAAGTGAATAATTTCTTCTATTTATTTTGCTTTACATCTATTCAATACTGCCTACAAATTATAGTTTCATATCCTCGAGATAACTTTTCAGGGTGTCCTACCTTTGAATCTTGGAACCAACATTCAGTAAATGTAGTTAATTAGTTATTGTCGGGACTACAGTCTTCGTTCAAATCTCTATATCAATCCTGATGATGTTGCTTCTTTCTTTTCAGTGGAAAGGATAATCTTCTACCTAGTCGAGATGAAGCAGAACGACTTTGGCATACAATACCAAATTGCAAAGTTCGGTACTTCAAAGATAATGGCCACACACTTTTATTGGTAATGAGAGGGACAAGTGTTATGTTTGTTGGTTGCTTACAATTTTTAATTGCATCAAACTTCTATGGACTTTCTTTATTAGCCATTCATAACAATGTTGATTACCACAGTATTCTTTTCCAGTTGTTCATGATCATCGACACACTGTGTGGGAAAACCATGACATCAAGTTGTCTTGTGTGATTGATTGCTATTCAGTTGCTTATGTACAGATGTAATTGACATTTATAAAACTTCACATTTTACAACTACCTAAGAAGGGGGATATGTTAGTCCTACATCTGCTGCCCAAGATTGCCAATCTATGAACTGCACGGCTAGAATCGTCCATACAATATTACAAATCGTGGATGACTACTATAAGTTCATAATCAGTACTAAATGCATGGTTGTCCATCTGTTGACTGCCATTGGGATTTACAGGATGAATCTCTCTCTCTCTCATCCACTTTTCGGAAAAGAAAGTTAAGAACATCTTTTTATTTATGCAACCATCTCATTTCTATCAGTAGTTTACAACTTGCATTTTTCTACAATACACTGAAATAAGCGGGAAATGTTCAATCACTAGAAAAAGATGATTGAGAAATACCTTGTAACATAACATCAACTTCCAGAAAAGATACATCCCAATTATTTTATACCTATGTTCTTAATATTGTGCATTATATCTGTAGGATAACGATACATACCTTTTTATCATTATTGCGGAAGCGGAAATACGGATCTTTGATGCTTGCTTTGCTCAACGGGTTCGTGCTCTCACTTGGAGAGAACGATGATTCCACAAGTCCAAATGCCCTCCGATTCTTAAACGTCACCCTCTTCTTCTTCTTTCACACTGTGCATACACTGAGCACACTGCTTTTGTTTGATGATGGAGTCTTTCTTTCTTCAAAGAAAAGAACTACACAGTCCAGTTCTTTCTATTTTCTGTTCTGTGTATTTCCTCATTTTTTCTTCCTTTTTGTGCATCATCTTGGACTCACCTCTTTTTTTCTCTCTTATCTGTACGCATATCAGAGGGAGTCCTCAAAAAATGGGAAGCTGGGCGGTTTCCAAACCGCTCTCTCCTCAAATGGTGGGACGGGTCCGGATCTCGCCTATCATGGGTGGACTGTAATGAAATGGTGGTCTTCAACAAATACACAAATAACTCACAAACAAGTGTCTATTGGAGACACTACAAGCATGACCCTTGAAAGGGTATAAAAGGAAGAACACTTGAAAAATAAATAATACTTTATTCATGAACAAAATGCTTAAGAAGCATGGTTATTTACATTGAAGGGGTTCACCCCTATATATACAAAAAAGTGAAAGAGAGAGGAGAGCTCATTTTGAGCTCTCCAAAAGAGACGTTGGATTCCAACGTCTCTTAATATAGTTGTTGGACTACAGTCCAACAACATTTATTATTATAGCTGTTGGACTATAGTCCAACAACATTTATTATAGCTGTTGGACTACAGTCCAACAACTATTTGCACAGTCATCAAATATCTAGTTTCTATTGAACTAGAAGCTAAAAAAGAAAATAAAGAAAAATAATAAAAGAAAATAATAAAAAAAATATAATAATATTAAATAATATATATATATATATATATATATATATATTACAGTTTACATTTTAACACTCCCCCTCAAACTTACGGTACAATGAGCGAAAGTTTGTCTAAGAGGAAGTGAAATCCGAGAGCAGTGAGAGGCTTGGTGAAGAAGTTTGCTAATTGATATTCTGATGTAACATATGGCAGATCAATGGTTCCATGTAAGTATTCCTCTCTGACATAGTGACAGTCCATCTCAATGTGTTTAGTGCGCTCATGAAATGTCCGGTTGCTTGCAATGTAGATCGCACTTTTGTTGTCACAACACATCTTTGAAGCTTGCGTTGCTTTAGCTCCCATATCCGCTAGCAATCGTCTAAGCCAAACAACCTCCATAGTGGTGGTTGTCATGGCTCTGTATTCAGCTTCGGTGGAAGAAAGAGAGACTTTCTGCTGCTTCTTGCACCTCCACGAAATTAAGGTTTCACCTAGGAACACACAAAAACCAGTAGTTGAGTGTCTATTATTGGGATCACCTCCCCAGTCAGCATCAGTATATGCAATTAAATTTAATGAAGATGAAGCAGACAAGAAGAGTCCTCGTGAAAGAGAGGATTTTAAGTATCTAATAATACGCAAAATCGCTCCCATGTGCACGGAGGTGGGAGCATGCTGAAACCGACTGACTGTATAAACCGCATGAGTTATATCTGGCCTAGTAATGGAAAGATAAGAAAGAACTCCAACAAGCTGTCTATAAGGAGTAGGATCATCAAGAAGTTCTCCATCATCAATTTTCATTTTAACATTGACAACTTCTGGAGTGTCTACTTTCTTATCATCTGTAATTCCAGACCTGGAAACGATATCAAAAGCAAATTTAGATTGAGATATCAAATACCCCTGAGGGGAATAAACAACTTCAATGCCTAAAAAATATCTTAATAAACCTAAGTCAGTCATTTCAAAGTGAGTTTTAAGAAGAGATTTGATATTTGCAACTCCCTGTTTGTCGCCTCCGGTGATGATCATATCGTCCACATAAAGAAGAAGAATAATGATGCCTGCATCAGATTTCTTAACAAACAAAGCAGTGTCAGTTAAACAAGGTTGAAAACCAATATCAAGCATAACATGACTAAATCGGTCATACCAGGCTTTTGGAGCCTGTTTAAGACCATAAGAGCTTTTTTTAGACGAAGAGCTTTACCCCTAGGGATACTAATACCAGGTGGGGCTTCCATGTATATTTCTTCAACGAGATTCCCATTCAGGAAAGCATTTTTGACATCTAATTGAAAGATAGGCCATGTTCTAATGGAGGCCAAGGCTATTAAAGTTCTAACAGTGGTCATACGGGCCACAGGAGCAAATGTTTCTTCATAATCGATGCCATACTCTTGGGCATATCCTTTTGCTACTAAACGGGCCTTATATCTTTCCAGGGTCCCATCACTTTTGGTTTTGACTTTGTATACCCACCTACAACCTATAGGTTTCTTACCCAGAGGGATATCTTGTATCGTCCAAGTATTGGCCTTTTCTAGTGCATCCAATTCTATTTTCATGGCTTCTATCCATTCTATATGATTTTTTGCTTGAGAATAAGATGATGGTTCAACATATGATTGTATTAATGTAATGGCGGCCCTATACGTGGGTGAAAAAGATTCATAAGACACAATTTTTTCTGGAGGTTTAGAGATTCTAGACGTTCTTCTAGGTGAGACTTCAGAGTATTTTTGTAATGCACATGAAAGATTTTGCTCTCTACGTCTTGAATATTGTAGACTAACATCCCTATGGATTTGCTCTTCATTATCATCATTTTCAACAACAATAGGACTTTGATCATTGTCAAGGTCACATCCAACATCACATTCATTGGATTTTGAAGTTGGATCAATTAAAAACGAGTATTCAGTGACATCCTTGGATTTTTCAAATTCAAAGAAGCTTTCTTTTTCCAAAAAAGATACATTTTTTGACACATATAGTTTGTTATTTTGAAAATCAAAACACCTGCAGCCTTTTTGATTATCAGCATATCCTAAAAAGGCACATGGGATTGCACGAGGAGAGAGTTTGTCATTTCTGATGGTGAAAACAAAACATTTTCATCCAACGACTCTTAATCTAGAATAATCTGGAGTTAAATTAACAAGCTTTTCTATTGGAGTTGTATTCTTTAATGAGGAAGATGGCATCCTATTAATGAGGTAGGTGGCAGTTAGGACCACTTCAGCCCAAAAACTTTTTGGAACTTGATTTGCAATTAGCAATGTCCTAGTAGTTTCCATAATGTGCCGATGTTTGCGTTCGGCTAGGCCATTCTGTTGTGGAGTGTGTGGACATGATCTTTGATGTGTAATACTATGTGAATTGAGATAGTCTTTGAATTCGTTGGACATAAATTCTCCCCCTGAATCAGTGCGAAAAACAGAAATATCATTTTGAAACTTATTTTTAACCATTTTATGAAATATTTGGAAGTTAGCAAAAACATCAGATTTATGTTTAAGAAAATAAATCCAAGTATGTCTAGAAAAGTCATCAACAAAAATGACATAATATGTATAACCACCTTTGGAAATAACTGGTGCGAGGCCCCAAACATCCGAATGTATTAACTCAAGTGGTTGTGAGGAAACAAAAGTTCTACTAAGAAATGGTAACCTTTTCATTTTGCCAAGAATGCAGTCTTTACAAGAAAAATTTTCAGAATTACAAAATTTTTTCAAACTTGGAAAATATTGAATTTTGGACATATGAGGATGGCCAAGCCTTTTGTGCCATAAATCCAATTCTAATTTCTGAATATTATAACAAAATGCATTCTTGGGTAATTCCAAAAAGTCCTTCCCCAATCAGCTTCCATGACTGGCGATCCTGTACCCAACAACCATGAGAAGAGAAGGAGATATTACATCCATAATCAGATATTTGCGAGACAGATAAGAGATTCAAATTAAGTTTAGGGATATATCTAACTTCTGGGATAAAAAATCTTTTGGATTTTTGAAGATTTTCAAAACATCCTATTCCTTTTTTTTCAAGAGATGTGCCATCGGCTGTAAAAACCTTTGGCACACTTGAGTTATTTTTAAGACATTCGGATAGACTATTAACATTTGGGGTCATATGAAAAGAAGCCCCAGAATCTAAAAGCCAAGGAAAGTTACCTGGACCGGAGAAAGATGCAACTGCCGCTCTAGTTGAGGCTTCGGTTGAGGAGGATACCCCTTTGAGAAGAGGTTGAAGGATTTCCATCAGTTGAGCCATAGACACAGGTGCATCTTGATCTTTTGACTTAGATTCAACATATGCAACTCTTTTTTCTTCTCTTCTTTTTAACTTTGGACATTGAGGCCTATAGTGCCCCGGTTCATGACAATGATGACAAATAACTTTTCTTTTATTAAAGTCGCTGTTTTGCCTTCCAAAATGAGGCGGCTTGTAAGTACGAGTATGATTCCCCGGTCTAGATACAGCTAAAACAGAGTCATCATCAACTTTTGGAGTACTTTTTCCAAGTCTATTTTCCTCCATAGTGAGCTATTCTATAGTATCAACAATAGAAGGAATTTTTCCACGATGTAAAAGAGCCGATTTGGTGGATTCAAACTCCGGCCTTAGACCATTCACAAATTGATAGAAATGTTCCATATCGAGTTGCTTTTGGCGAAGCTCGATGTCTTCGGCACAATGCCATTTGGGCTCAAGAAGAGCCAACTCTTCCCAAAGTTCGGACAACTCATTATAATATTCTCGAATAGTTTTATCTTTTTGAGTCATTGTCCGAACTTTATCTTGTAAATTGCATACATGTGCAATATCTTTAAGGGAATACATGTTTTTGAGGTATTCTCAAGCCTTATCGGCATGCTCAAACTTAGCTAGACTAGAGCATTTTTTAATGTCTATGCTATTGATGAGCCATGACATAATTTTTGCATGCCCTATCCTCCATTCTTTCCATTTCTTTTCATAAGTGGCTAACGCCTTACTCTTCTCTTCTTTCGTTAGAGGAACCTCTTTATCACCCTTTTTCTTGATTAGAGATACTTTAGGTTCCAAATCGGAACCATCCACTATACCCCATAAACCTTTTCCCCAAATGTGGTGCTTCATAATCGAAGCCCACATTACATAGTTAGTATCATTTAGCTTCATAGGAATGATGGTGATCTTATCATTGTCATCCATCTTTTACAAGGGTAAGAGAGGAATAAATAGGAGGAGAGAGAGAGAAAAATAAAAAGAAAAGAAAAAAAGTAGACAAAGGAATAAGAGAGGATACAAAACCAAATTTTTTTGTAGCACAAGTTCGCCTTTCTTCAAACAAATCTTCTTGAGCCAAGAACAAGGTGATGAAACACCTTTTATAAATGTGGCACGAAAATCGAGGCGGAAGTACTTCAAGATCTAAGGATTTCGTAGCTCTGATACCATGTAATGAAATAGTGGTCTTCAACAAATACACAAATAACTCACAAACAAGTGTCTATTGGAGACACTACAAGCATGACCCTTGAAAGGGTATAAAAGGAAGAACACTTGAAAAATAAATAATACTTTATTCATGAACAAAATGCTTAAGAAGCATGGTTATTTACATTGAAGGGGTTCACCCCTATATATACAAAAAAGTGGAAGAGAGAGTTGAGCTCTCCAAAAGAGACGTTGGATTCCAACGTCTCTTAATATAGCTGTTGGACTACAGTCCAACAACATTTATTATTATAGCTGTTGGACTATAGTCCAACAGCATTTATTATAGCTGTTGGACTACAGTCCAACAGCTATTTGCACAGTCAAGTTCGAACAAGAACTTGACTGGATCAAATATCTAGTTTCTATTGAACTAGAAGCTAAAAAAGAAAATAAAGAAAATTAAAAAAAGAAAATAATAAAAGAAAATATAATAATATTAAATAATATATATATATATATATATATATATATATATATATATATTACAGTTTACATTTTAACACAGACTCGGTACCCAACCCAACATTCTCCCACTCGCACATGATGGGAAGAGATCTCAGAAGAAGGAACACTAAACGTGTTCATATGGTGAATAAGATCGAGTATCCATACTGGCAAATGGACCGTGCGACCCATGAGCTTAGGGAGTGGAGGCATATTATGTACCGGTTAGTGTAACATAATAGCCTAAACCTGAAACCTGCAAATAATAAGATGACACAAAGTATACCTGCACAAGCCAGGTAAGAAGCTCACTGTGTCCTAGATCAAATACATTTTTCACATTCTAGCATACTGAATCCCTCTGCACATATCATAGTGTTAAGCTATGCTAGACAAGGCCTTCGATCATGTCACATGTTTTATCATAAACCCAAACATCCCCAGGATGTGGAAAAATAAGCTAGCTTTTAACATGTGCATAATAAAAAAATGTCAAATGATCTTCCTTTCCAACTCTTATTCTTTGAATCAAGATAAGTTGCTTTTCCAGACATGTTCTTTTAGACCGAATCATACATGACCTTAAGCAACATGCTAAAGTAGCAACACTCATCTTTCTCCTTAAAATAAGGTCAAAAGTCAATAAGGACACCAATATATATATATATATATATATATATATATATATATATATATATATATATATATATATATATATATATATATAAAGGACTCACACAATAAAGAAGCATGGATCATTCTTCATTTCCTTTTGTGGTCGACTTAAAGTTATGGTGCGACATACGTGGTATGACTCACGTATTACGGCAAGAATTTCTCACTCTAGTGAGTGTATACATACACCATTAATTCTTTGCCGTACAGATCTTTACTAGTTCAGTTCCTCCCCGAGAAACTAACTTGAGTCCTTCAGGATGAACATTCCCATGCAATGTCTATCCAAGTCCTCAGATCTGGTCAACCAGGTTACCCTTGACATTTAGATAGAAAGGTCGGTCTCTCCATATAGTTAAATATACACGAGACCTCATCCTAACCCAGTTAGGGCGTTGTATCCCATATACATATATATGGCGGATATCATAACTCATTGTACTCCCACTCTTTTGAGTTATTATCACATGATATCCCCAAAATCCGATATGCTTCTTAATTCAACAACCCTGGATTTTGTTACATCTCATCTCAGCCCGTCCACAAGCAGCGTCTGAGGCGATAAATCTGTGTGAGAAGATTTATCTCAAACCTGGTAGCATACTCATATAGATGTGTAACATGCTATACAATGATTATAAAAAGAAATATGAATAACATTAGCATATCAAATCTTACAAATACCCATAGATTTTACATGTTTAACATAAGAATCTCTATTGATTGGCTTAGTAAAGGGATCTGCCACCATATCTTGGGTATTAACATATGCCAAGGCAACCTTGCCTTTAGATACAATATCGCGCATATACTTGCATCTCGTATCAATATGTTTGGTTCTATTGTGAAACTTGAGATCCTTAGCAAACGCAATTGCCGCTTGATTATCACATAATAAAGTCACTGACAGTTTTGCTTCAGAAGAGAGTCCCAAATGTTTGATGAATCTTCTTAACCAAACACATTCCTGCACTGCGAACGAGCCTGCAACAAATTCAGCTTCCATTGTGGACAAGGCTACACACGTCTGCTTCTTACTACACCAAGATATAGCACCATTGTTCATCAAGAACACAAAGACAGACGTAGACTTACGCTCATCAGGGTCTCCGCCCCAATCTGCGTCAGTATAGCCTACCACACACATGTTACCACTATGGTAACAAAGAACTGAATCCAATGTGCCTTTAAGATATCTCATAATCCTCTTGACAGCCTTTCAATGGGCTTGTCCTTGATTAGCTTGATATCTACTCACCAACCCTACTGCATAACATATGTCAGGTCGGGTGCACATCATAAGGTACATAAGGTTGCCTACTGCACTGGAGTAAGGGACTTTGGACATAGCTTCTATTTCTTTAGATTCTTTTGGACACATCTTAAGACTTAAATCATTCTCTTTTGCAACAGGAGTATATATGGGTTTACAATCTTGCATATGAAATCGTTCTAAGACCTTCTTTATATATGACTCTTATGAAAGAGAAAGAAATCTTCTTGAACGATCTCTTTTAATCTCTATGCCCAACATAAAGTATGCTTCACCCATGTCTTTCATTTCAAAATGAATAGACAATCATTCTTTAATGGTTTTTAGAAACTCCAAATGATTACTAGCCAATAAAATATCATCCACATATAGAGTTAGAATCACAAATTTTGGACCTTGACGCTTAAGATAAACACAGTGGTCCTTATCAATCATAGCAAAGTCATTGCTCATGATGGTCTCATGAAACCTTAAATACCACTGTCTGGATGACCGCTTTAATCCATAAATGGATCGTTTGAGCTTGCACACTTTGCGCTCAAAGCCAATAGTAACAAACCCCTCGGGTTGTTCCATATATATTTCTTCATCCAGTTTTCCATTAAGGAATGCAGTCTTAACGTCCATCTGATGTAATTCTAAATCCATATGTGACACTATGACTAACAAAAGACGAATAAAGGTCAATTTAACCACAAGTGAGAATGTTTCATCATAGTCTATCCTTGCCATCTGTATATATCTTTTAGCAACCAAACGAGCTTTATATCGCTCGATTGATCCATCGGCATTCCTCTTAATATTGAGAACCCATTTGCTCTCAATAGGTTTTCTTCATTTTGGAAGATTAACAAGATCCCAGACCTCGTTGAATGCCATGGATTTCATTTTCTCTTCCATTGCCTTGCGCCATTCATCCCTTTTAGAACAAGATAGAGCATCTCTAACACTCTTAGGTATCTCATCATCTTGGGGCAAAACCACAAAGGCTTCCCCTTCAATTTGGAATCTCCGACGAGGAATTCTCTTCCTCAAACTCTTTCGAGTTGCCAGATCTTCATCAAAATCAATATCCACTTGAGTGTTACTCCCACTATCCAATAGTGGTATAGACACATCCTCTTGTGTCTCTAAAACATGATGATCAATCTCTTTAGATTGATCTTCATCATCCAATTCATAGAACTCGAAGTGACGCTCTATCTCTCATCTTTTAAGAAAGTCACTTTCAATAAATGTGGCATCTCTAGAATCTATTTCAGAAACACTCCCATCAATATTCTCTCCTAAGAACACATATCCTTTTGAATGTTCACAGTATCTTATAAAGATACACTTCTTTCCCCTAGGACCCAATTTTCCATATTGATGGGAAAGATTATGGACATATGCAGCAGACCCCCAGGGTCTGAGATAAGCCAAATCTGGCTTTCTGCCTTTCCACAATTCATAGGGAGTTGAAGAAATAGATTTAGATGATACACGATTTAATACATGAGCAGTAGTCAACAAGCAATCACCCCAAAAGGAAATAGGTAAATTTGTCTGCGCCATCATGGACCTGACCATCTCTAAGAGGGTCCTATTCCTCCTTTCTGCAACACCATTTTGTTGCGGAGTTTGAGGAGTAGTTAATGGTCTATCTATCCCTTTATCATCACACAATTCCTTGAATTGTTCGGATAGATATTCACGTCCACGATCTGTTCTCAAGGCCTTGATCCTACGATCAAGTTGATTCTCCACCATGTTCATAAAGGATCTAAAGCAATCCAATGCTTCAGATTTATGTGAAATTAAATACACATGGCTAAATCGTGTATAATCATCAATAAAAGTGATGAAATAAGAAGCTCCATGCCTCGTTGCCACATTCATTGGCCCACATATATATGAATGAATTAATTGAAGAGGATAGGTTGCTCTAATTGCCTTTCCAAAAGGCAATCGAGTTGCCTTTCCAGCAAGGCAATGCTCACATATAGGCATTTCAATCTTCGCAATGGATTCCAAAAGACCCTCTCATGCGAGCCTATCCATTCTCTTTTGCCCTATATGTCCAAGTCGAGCATGCCATACAGATACATCCACATCCATATTATTAGCAGTTGAAACAAGTGAAATACATTCATCATTAACATTCAAACTTATAAGTTCTGTGTCCAACACATAGAAACCATTCATCAAGAAACAAGAAGCAACTAAAGTTTGTCCACAAATGATGTCAACATTGACATCCCTAAACACAAGTTTATAATTTAACATAGACAAAGCAGAAACTGAAATCAAATTTCGTCGAATCTATGAAACATGCAGAATATCATATAATAATAAAGATCGTCCTCCTCACAAATCCAATTTGCAAGTCTCGATCCCTTTGACTTCTGCTCTAGTGTTGTTTCCCAGGAACAACCACTTCGAACCAGATGACATCTTCCTATATTCGACGAAGTTTGTGCGGTCTTTGGTCACATGGTCAGTGGTTCCTGAGTCTACAATCCACATAGAATTAGAGTCAATAATTAGTGCACAACTATAAACATTTGCACATAAAATAGGAGTCATAAGAAAATGTACCTTCTCCTGCTCATGACATTCACGAGCATAGTGACCCAAATTGCCACACTTAGAACATTTCACATTTGCCTTATTTTTCTTGCTTCCACGCTTGCCAGAGCGCTGATAAGGCTTCTTTTCTTTCTCTTTGTCTTGTCCCTTCTTGTCACCCTTCTTGAACCTCCTTGATCCATAAAATTTCTTTTTAAAAGAATTTGGCCTTTTAGAGCTTTCTACCATATATGCCCTCATGCTAGATGATTGAGTCGCCTCAAGGCGATCATTTTTCAGCTCTACATGACGGGCAATATCATCGAAAGTCTTAATACTTTCGTTATGAGTCATATTAATTTTCATATGCTCCCAACTATGTGGCAGAGATCGAATCACAACCTGGACCTGTTGTTCATCTGTAAGGATATGCCCTACACTATTGAGCTCTCTAATCATGTTTGCCATCTCCTTGAGATGCTAGCTTATAGTGTGCTGAGGGGACTTTTTGTATGAATCGAACTTGATGGTCAGCCTCCTTAGCTTTGTGGCTGATGTTCCCTCAAACTTATCTTTAAGGGTCATCCACATCTGTTGAGCAGTCTTATAATGCTCAAATTGGTACATTATGTCATCCTGTATAGAACATAGCATGGTGACACGCGCAACAGTATTCATGCGCTTCCATTTCTCATAGGTCTCCATGTCCCTACGATATTGTGCCCCATTACCAATTTCAGGTCAATCCATAGTATGGTTGAGAGCCTCTAAGGCCTCAACGTCCTCCAGTGTAAACTGAATTTTTCTATGCCATATATCATAGTTATCACCATTCAGTTTTTCAATTCGTGCCAAGTCCATTATTGATTTACTTGGTGCAACCATGTCCTTATAAAAATAAGAGTAAAGCAATGCGCAAAAATGTTATTCAAGCATGTTATGATCTAATCATTAACACATCTATATGCAGTCATAATCACACGATTAGATAACATATAAATTTTCACAGGGCGTGGAATCGAAAGATTACTACGTTCACAATCATCTCCCACTTTCCCTAAGATGATTATATTTACCTAAACTGTATTATGACTGTTTGAATCAGATATCAACTTATGGAATAAGTACTTCCAAAATACTTAAAAAAATTCATCGTATAATCAATATGATTATATAATATTCATACACATTCATGAATAAAATATATAATAAAACGGATTCATGAATGCCCGGCTCATCCGTGGCTCTAACCATTAGCTAAAATGCCTCGACCCACATGGACCCTGGCCCTTCCAGGGTTCAATTTTTTTTTTCAGCCCGCATTGCAGTTCCAAGAACTCGGCCTGCGGCCTGTGCCGCAAGGCCGGCGGCCTATGCCGCAGAGCCAGGAGCAAACAAGCCTACGGCTCGAGCCGCAGAACCGGGTCAGGCCGGATGAGAAAGCCTATGGCCTATGCCGCAAGGCTAGAAGCATAAGAGCCTGCGGTCTGTGCCGCAGGGCCGGGTCAGACCGGACTGAGCCTGTGGCCTATGCCGCAAACTGGGAGCAAAAAAATTACGGCCATTGCCGCCACAGGTCCTGGGCAGGCCTGCGGCCTGTGCCGCAAGGCGAAGTCATGACCTGCGGCCTGTGCCGCAACATTTGGCCCAAAACCGGGCCTGAGTTTTAGCAGCCCTTCTGGCTGCAGGTCAGACCCATCATGCCAGGCTGGCTCATGCCCAGCCCACGCCCTGGCCTAAAAACGTTAGCCCTAACCTGTCCCATGGCAAGCCGAGTAGGCTTGGCCCATCGGGTTGCCCTCGGCACTAGGGATGTAGACAAGCCCCCATAGCATGCGTCCACCATGAACCTCTTTTGTTCCGGCCATGAATCAACAATGGGATATAACCGCAAGCAAAAACAACATAAAAAAAAACTTTGCTTTGATACCAATGTAGGATAACAATACATACCTTTTATCGTTATTGCGGAAGCAAAAATAAGGATCTTTGATGCTTGCTTTGCTCAACGGGTTCGTGCTCTCGCTTGGAGAGAACGATGATTCCACAAGTCCAAATGCCCTCCGATTCTTAAACGTCACCCTCTTCTTCTTCTTTCACACTGTGCATACACTGAGCACACTGCTCCTGTTTGATGATGGAGTCTTTCTTTCTTCAAAGAAAAGAACTCCTACACAGTCCAGTTCTTTCTATTTTCTGTTTCGTGTATTTCCCCCTTTTTTCTTCCTTTTTGTGCATCATCTTGGACTCACCTCTTTTTTTCTCTCTTATCTGTACGCATATCAGAGGGAGTCCTCAGAAAATGGGAAGGTGGGCGGTTTCCAAACCGCCCTCTCCTCAAATGGTGGGATGGGTCCGGATCTCGCCCATCATGAGCGGACCCGGTACCCAACCCAACATTATCCTATAGCTATCAGTGGGGAAAACTGTTATATTGAAACAAGAAAACTCCATAAGGAAAATGCTAAACATGCCAGACTTGGGGAATCATCATTTGAGGTGTAACTGGGGCATGGCCCCTGATGCTCACCTCAAGGATAACTTGTTGTCTCTGCTTCATCGTGATCACAAAATAAGTTCAAACTAGGAAAAAACTTCTTTGCTTTTCTTTTAGTGGATCTGTTAGATGTTAGGAGTTTCAAACATAAACAAATTAAATTAGGGTCATCGAGATACTTATTGAAAACAAAGTCTATGGTGTTTGAGGCAGCTGCATGATCTTCTTTTGCATTTAGCAACCATGGCCTTCAAGCTCAAGCATAAGTGGCAAAGATCTTGCGACATTACCATCTGGATATCTTGTATAATTTTATAAGAACAGAATACTTATTAAAATGGGGATGGATGTGCTTGAGTGGATTTATGATCCTTTGGAGCAGTTCCATTCTGGTTTTATGGCTATAATTTTTGTAGGGTTTTCATAGTACACCTTTGAAGTTACATTTGGCATCTCTCTTTCTTATCCATGAAATGGTTTCCTTTAACTTTTGTCATTTTTCTGTGTTCCTACTGTTTGAATACTCTCTTATTGTGTCCTAATAAAAAATGTGTAATTTGAAGTCTACTTATGCAGGAAGATGGTACTAATTTGGCAACCATTATTAGGAGTGCATGTATGTATCGACGATCAAGACGGCTTGATTATATCATGGACTACATTCCTCCTACTTTAAGTGAATTCAGGAAAATTTATGATGGGGACTATGGGTAAAGTTTCTTGTCTAGTAAAGAATATTACCATATTTTTGTGCTCTTAAATCTGTTTCTGATGGAAATATTGATGATATTATTAATCTTAGATGGTTTCGACAAGCTGTTAGCCCTGTGATGCTTTCGACATTGGAAGATGGGAGCATAGTTCGGGGTCTTGCTGGGGTTCCTAAAGAAGGTCCTGTTTTGCTTGTTGGTTATCACATGTTGATGGGGCTTGAAATGTCTCCTATTGTTGGAGAATTTTTGAGAGAGAAAAACATTCTTGTTCGAGGGCTTGCTCATCCAGTTCTGTTTTCAAGAGAATCTGAAAAATCACTAACAGAGCCATCTTCCATTGACCATATTAAATTTTTTGGTGCGGTGCCTGTTACTCCAACCAATTTTTTTAGACTTCTTTCCACAAAGTCATTTGTTCTTTTGTATCCTGGCGGTGCGCGTGAAGCTCTTCATCGCAAGGTATTCTATACCTCTTTTAGATTGATACAGCTATTGGTTATAGATCGAATTCTTGTCATTATAGGATTCATGATCAGAAGGTAATTTGCGCAGAAAGAATGACAGCGAAATGAAGAAGAGAAAATAGAGAATCATGTAATTTGGGCAAATGGTGGTCTATCTCATGATTACTTTATTTATCAAGTGTAAAATGACAAAATTTCCCCTGTAGGAATAAACAATGCACAGTCAATGCTGGTCACCTGAACAGGACAGTTGATTACAAACAACTATGCTTATATTTCGACACTGTGGCCTATTTTGTGTGGAAGTGGTCCGATATTTGCACTATTCCTTAGAGGGTTTGTGGAACAGTTTATACCTGAAATGGGCTACTACAGTTGAGAAAATAAATTGTTATCACTAGATCGGTTGGATTAATATTATTAAGAGCATTAACAAATAATGGGTTATACTGTACTTGATGTGCTGTTTATTGATTGTTATTTATTATATCTGTTCACAACCTTTCATTGCTTCACATCATATAGGGCTATTAGCTGTATGAAATGAGGGATAAAGACAAGCCACTGTTCAGAATTTCTAGTTGTTGATATGATGGAAGCTCTGAGGTGACACGGGGATTGAGCTAAAATGACAGAGAAAGGGAATGCCCTAAAGATAAAATAACTAAAGAAATGAAAAGGATATACAAACATCTTTGATGTCAGTCTCAGTCATGGATGGTTTGTCTTTTAGGTGTTGACATCTTTCTTCAGTTAAAGAATCTGTTAAGATATATTCACTCTTCCCTTGTTCTGCCTTTAGTTTCCTACTTTGATTTTCCCTCTAATAAGATGATGATCAACTTATAAAACCAGTTCAGGGTCAACATGCATGTGTATAAGTTCTGGCTTGAACAGGGGTCAGAATTGACCCTCTTTTTTCTCTTTTTTGTAGTTAAAAGCATTGGAGAGCACTTTCTTCTATCCACTCTGGCCTCTTCATATTCATTTGATGTTACTTTGTTAATGTCTTTCTCATGCTTTCATGTTTATCAAAACAAAACTGGTCCATTTTCAAGAATTTCAATAGATTGTATCTACCTTTTCAATGGGCTGTTAAATTCTTTTACTATTTGAAACATGGGGAGCTTTTATATGGTATATTTCTAGCCAATGCTTTTAATATTTGTAGTTACCGACCAGAAAAGAGCAATGAAATTAGGGTTTCTTATGGTTGTTTCTCTTTCAATTTGTTTGGTAGTTTTTCACGGCATTTAGTTTATCAGTCAGAAGCTTGATGTTTCTCCATTGTGTGTGGGTTCTAACTAATATTTCCTTTACTGCATTAACTGAAATCATCAGAAATTTGAAATATTATCTTGAAAATTCTTTTCTTGCATTTTCTTTTGTGTTTACATGTGTCTTCTTCATTTTCATCAATTCTGCTTGTCTGAAAGGCATTGGATTGTTGTTGTCTTGCTTTGCTTCAATCAATAGTACTTTAATATCTTGTTGCATTGAATTTATGTTGTTTCCTTCACCAATATGTGGTTTTTTCTTGATATGCTTCCCAGGGTGAAGCTTATAAGCTCTTTTGGCCTGAAAGATCAGAATTTGTGAGAATGGCTGCTCGATTTGGGGCTACAATTGTGCCATTTGCAGCTGTTGGTGAAGATGATATTTCAGAAGTAAGCCAATAGATTGGCCTTTTAAAAGTTTCCAGAAAATTAAGACACACATGCTTGCACATGCACACATATGCACACCCCAATATAACATTGCCCAAAGTTTAGATCACAGTACAAAGTCAGACTACCTCCACTTGCATCCACAAGATATTTTCGACAATAAGGTAAGTAACTTCAAAGTAACTTGTCCAAAGGCCAAAGATATTTTCGACGTAATGTAAGTGGTCAACTGAATTTACTTGAAAATCGACAGGTCCGTATTTACATTTTCCATCCTGTTGTAATCATCTGTAGTCTTGCAGAAGTTTATTTATTATATTTATGCAACTCCTTTTCTTTCAGTGGTTTCATTCATCATAGTCTGAGCAACTTTTCCTTCTGGCAGTTGGTTCTTGATTACAATGATCAGATGAGCTTCCCTGTAACTAGACGCTGGATTGAAGAGTTGAATCAAAATTCTATAAGAGTGAGGTACTTTCTGGCCTTTCAGGTTTCAGTTTCATGTAAATTTTCTTATTCAGATCGAAAGAAACATGCCAAGGCAGTATGCAGAACCTATCTATGCTCCCGCATTGGACAAACTCCAACTTGGACATGTTTAGTATTCACCTATACTGTGATTGGTTTGTTACTGATCTTCAACTATAATCATGACCAGTGTTGTTAAAAGCGCGCCTTGAGGCGCAAAAGGCCCTCTGCACCTATGCTCCCGCATTGGACAAATGCCAACTTGGACATGTTTATTATTCACCTATACTGTGATTGGTTTGTTACTGATCCTCAACTATAATCATGACCAGTGTTGTTAAAAGCGCGCCTTGAGGCACAAAAGACCCTCTGCGCCTATGCTTCCGCATTGGACAAACTCCAACTTGGACATGTTTATTATTCATCTATACTGTGATTAGTTTACTGATCCTCAACTATAGTCATGACCAGTGTTGTTAAAAGCGTGCCTTGAGGAGCAAAAGGCCTTCTGTGCCTCAAGGCGCCAGGGTAAGGCATGAAGAAGAACTTTCTCAATTATATTATAGTTTTTTTCAAGTTTTCAAAAAAAAAATTTGAGGCTTACTCTTTACGCCTCGACTCAGTTTTTTGTGGAGCACCTCGCTACGCCTCAACGCTTTTCACAAAATTGATCATGACCATTGCTGCTCAGGCGAAATGATGATTCCATCACTTAGACATTCTCAAATGTGACATAAACACACTTATAAAAAAAATACTACATAAACACATTGAAGTACAAAAAAAGACCTTGTAATGGTCGTGGGTAATGTAATTTGTAACTCAAATACCATGAAAACATGTCGACTAAGAATAGAAGAGTTATGTTTCAGGTTCATTGACTTTGGAATATAAATACAGGAGCGGGGCCTCGGGGGAGATAGAAAAGGAAGACCTTCATTTGCCCGGCATGTTGCCAAAGGTGCCAGGACGATTTTATTATTTGTTTGGAAAGCCTATCGAAACTAGCAAAATTGAAGATTTGAAGGACAAAGAGGAAGCACATGCATTGTACCTGCACATAAAATCTGAAGTTGAACGCTTGTTTGATTATTTGTTGAAGAAAAGAGAAGAGGACCCCTACAGAAGTATAGTTCAGAGGTCTATCTTTCAAGCAACATGGAGCAATGACAGACAGATCCCCACATTTGAATTTTGAAGATGAAGTAGGGAGGTAGCTCTTCTCATGGTATATCCTGTATGCTATGTTACATTCAAATATAATTCCAAATTTCTTTGGTATTCATGTGTATTTATTGTTTTTCACCTTCAAGGTTTGGTCTTTTGAGTCATTTGATTATGTTTGCTTTGACATACATGGGTGATAGTATATATCGTGGGTATGGCTGGAAGGGGGCACTGATGTCACCACGCATTTGCACCGGTATGGGTAGAGGTCGGCTTGACTGGACGTAACTCAGGTTTGATGCCAATTGTTTTTTTTTTTCATGAGAAATGGAGAAACCACCTGTGGAGTAAGAGACCTGACCACACTGGACTATGTCTGCCAAACCTAGTTGCCTTGTTTCAGCTATTGTGCAAAGGGTTGACGTTCACAGGATTTGAACCTAGATTGCCAGACTAGTGGCCTAGGCCCAAGGTTGTCATGAAGGGAAACGGAAATGAGAAACGGGGAATGAGACTTTCTAAAGTTCATGTGAAACAAGAAATATGATATATATATATATATATGTTTGGTAAAATATTTGCTACTAATGAAGGTAAATGACTAGTGAGCTAGAAATTATAGGTGCAAGTTGTGTCGACTCAATCTAACCATATAGATGTGTTCGGCAAGGTTTGTTTGCTAAGGATCAAGCTTTGGATCATGCTTTTTTGATGTAAAAATGTGATCTTTTGAGTTATGAAATTTTGGTACATTGTAGGCTGTTGATTTTTTGACCCTTTTAAGAACCTAATTATTTGTCATAATTACATGATTCATTCCTACTAGCCAACCTAATTATTTGTCATAATTACATGATTCATTCCTACTAGCCAAACAATATAGATCACATCTGTGATACTTGACGTACAAAAAGTTGAAATTTTTTTAAGAAAAAAGTGATTTCCACTTCCTTACCTTCATTAGAAGCCTCTATATATAGAGAAGGGTATAATCAGTCGAACGAATATCGAACACACCCAGTGCATCCGATTGCATTTTTTTGTGATTTAGGGGCTTTAACGCTGGGTGGAAAAAACGGCCTTTAGCAACAGTCAAGAACTGCTTTTAAAGGTCATTTTTTGGTTAAATCAGTGCTTGCTACTGATCGTATGTGCATCTAATAACAGTGGACGACATAAGTAGTCTACTGTTACACCATACTCTCTTTCTCTCTTTGTAACACTCCGATCTGGGACCTCAAGAGTCCAAGTTTCGTTGGTATTACTTTCCAGAGGGAAAGAGTATAAAGTTTACACAGAGAAAACGTGAATAATTTTTTTTTTATTCTCATAAATCAACTCTTTCTTACAAATTTTCATCATTCATAACAAAAGAAAGCAAATACATCTTATTCAATGACAAGGGAAGTAAAATATACCAAGTGCTTTGTTGTAGAATGAGAAATTGCTCATGTCCTAATTTGGCTAATGCTTAGAACTTACAGTTGTAATTAAACATAGCGGGTGAGTCTACAACCCAGTAAGAAATAATTATAAGCAAATAAATAATTAACTTATAACTGTAGTGGGTTCTAAGCATCTACTCTTAGTTTAGTTTTTGACACACCACATAAGTTTGTATATTTTAATTACCCTCCATTATCTTCCTCAAACACTCTCTCTCACAACTATCACTAGGTTGGCTATACCGGTCATAGTCGTCTATGGGCGTAGCAACCCCGTAAAATACCCAAATTCTACATGTTGGTCAGACAATGAACCATACACTCTCAGTGGTCCTCGGACCACCAGGCACTGCAGTGAACCACCACGAGAACCCCACCGGTAGCTAGCCAGGAGGTCAAGCTCTCAATCTTGGTATGGTTCATACTACATCCTAACCATGATGGTTATCAACCATCCATGGTCCTCTAGAGTTCCAAACCAATGTGAGTGTAATTCTAAGTCATAACTAAGTTCACACATTGAACCACATTCTCAAACTCATAATTCACTCATTCTCTCACAAGTTATGTCATGACTGATCACAACAAATCTCATTCTTAAGCTCATGATGACATTAGGACTCACATCTCTCTCACTTAGCACTCAAAATATTCATTCATACAACATGAATAGACTAAATGAGACTCTAATCTAAACATAGTTGCATCACAATGCATTATATTAATGATCATATAGACATGCAATCACAAATACAATATCTTTCTATCATGTATGACATATCACAACTAACATGCATATCACAACAAACATATATATAAATCAACTCATAATGTCAAGCATGAAAGTTTATACATGTCATGGTCTCACTAAAAAACTATCATGCTAATCACATAACATTTATAACATTAAAATAACATGCAACGTGAAAGTGTTTATTCATATCTAAAATTTGTTTATACTATCCCTTACCTCGAGTGTGAATGTTGTACTCTCACCGCAATCAAGTCTCACGAAGTTCTCACAGTGTGATCTGGTTATTACATAACATGTTCATATTAATGTATAAAATTTCACACATTATTACTAAATTACCAAAATACCCTTTCCTGAATTTTTTCATGAACCCTCAATTTATGCATCATAAATTTAACTGAACTTCATAAACTAGTAGATTCCTTTCTTCAATACGAGTCCAACGCACTAAACCTCACTTAATTCTGAGTTCGGGGTGCAAAGTTATGTCCATTTTACCGAAATGGATCTTGGGTATCCAAATGAGTATTCTGGTCATTTCGGATTTTGGTACAACTCTAAAATTACCCGATCCAAATCCATCTGTGATTTGAATCCAATACAGTTCAACTTGATCCTGATTCATTACCCATCTGGGTCCAAAACTGTCTGATTGGATCCAAAATTATTGGACTAGATCCAGGACAGTCTGACTGTATCCAGATATGTCTGTCTGGATCCAGAACATTTTGACTGGATCCAGAACAGTCTGATTGGATCTAGATCTGCCTGACTGGATCTAGGATAGTCTGACTGGATCCAGAATGGTCTGACTGGATCCAGAATAACTTGACTGAATCCAGGACATTTTAACTGGATCCAGAATAGTCTGATTGGATCCATACACTCTTACTGGATCCAGAACTGTCTGATCTAGACTCAGTTCTGATATGGATCAAGGACTGGTCCAATCAGATCCAAAACAGTCAGTTTGGATCCAGAACAGGTCCAGATCAAACTGGATCCAAGCTGAGAACCCAAATTTAGTTAGATCAAACCGGTTCGGTCTGACTCGGGTTCATTTAAATCGGTTTGGCTCGACCCAGTTTGGCATGAACTGGTTCAACCCAAACTGGTTCAACCAACACATTTTTTTTTAATATGACTCGGTCTGGGCACGACCCATACCGACGGGTTTGGTCTGGGTCACGCCCAGACCGTCTCGGTTCGGTTTGGGTCGCAACCGGACTGACCCGGTCCCCCGTTAAAAGCCCTAACAAGGGGGGCGAAAAGGGGCATCACCCCCCTTTCGTCTTCCCCTTCTTCTTAACCAAAGAGGGGTCGGCCGTCGAAGTCGCCCCTCTCTGTCCTTCTTAGTGGCAGAGGGCCGACCACCGATGTCGGTCGGCTGGTCCCCTCCTCCTACCCTCCCTCTCTCTCTCTCACCCTCTGTCATTTTTTTTTCTTTTACATAAACTCGCCGACAGTCATGGTTGTCCCCCCCCCCTTGCCTTGACGGAAAAGAAACGAAGAAGAAGGAGAAGGGGAGGAGGTACTCACCTCGCTGCTGGTGCCGGGTCCAGGTACGCCCCTGCAACTCTCTCTCTCTCTCCTTTGCACGGTCTCCCTCTCTCGCTTGAGTGCAGAGGAAGGTGCACCGTGAGGGCTGTAAATAGGGGGTGAGGTTTATCTTATCCCCCTGCCTTCATCGTAGATCGGGGAAAGGGGTTCCCCGATTTTTGGGGAACCGCCTCCCCCTCCCCCCCCCCCCCCACCCACATTTTTTTTAATGTATATCCCCTTCAGCGACTTCGCCGAAGGGGGTTTGCAATTCTACCCTCCTTAAAAGAAGATTCATCCTGAATCTTACCTGGAAACATTTGTGGGAATTGCTCACGAATGTCAGATTCACGCTCTCAAGTAGCTTCCTTATTGTTGTGATGAATCCATCTAACTAGAACTAGAGATAACTCTTTGTTTCTTAGCTTTTGTACCTTTGCGTCCAAAATCTCTATGGGCTTTTCTCTTATGCTTAAGTCATCTTGTATATCCATCACAAACTCAACTGTATCTAATATGTGGGAGGGATTCGGCACATACTTCCATAATATGAAAACATGAAACACGTTGTGAATTCGAGATAAAAAAGGTGGCAAAGCCAATCTGTATGCTGTCTGACCAACTCTCGCGAGTATCTCAAAGGGTCCAATATATCTGGGATTCAACTTTCCTCTTCAACCAAAATGCATCACTCCTTTAAACAAAGATATCTTCAAAAATACGTGGTTGCCTTGCTCAAATCCCAACTCACGACGCCTTTGGTCTGCGTAACTCTTCTGTCGACTTTGGGCTGTGAGTAAACGCTCTCGAATGAATCTCATCTGGTCTGCCATCCGCTGCACCATCTCGGGCCCTAACAATCTTCTTTCTTTGACCTTATCTCAACAGAAGGGTGTTTGACATCGTCAATCATACATTGTCTCAAATGAAGTCATTCCTATACTTGCTTGAAAGTTGTTGTTGTAGACAAACTCTATCAATGGTAGGATGTCATTCCATGAGTCGCTATACTCCAAACTACATGCTCATAGCATGTCTTCTAGGGTCTGAACGACTTGCTCTGACTGTTCGTCAGACTGAGGGTGAAATGCCGTGCTCATTTTCAATTATGTTCCCATAGCTTCTTGAAAACTTTGCTATAATCGCAATGTGAATTTGGAGTATTTATCTGAAACAATCGAGTCAGGTACTCCTTCGAGTCTCACAATCTCTTTGATAAATAATTGAGCCAATTGGCTACAAGAGTGAGTTATCTTACAGGCCAAAAAGTGAGCTGACTTAGTTAGCCTGTCAACAATTACCCACACTAAATTCATCCCATTTTTCATCCTTGAAAGCCCTGAAAAAAAGTCCATCGAGATATTCGTCAATTTCCACTCAGGTATGGAAAGTGGTTGCAAAAGACCACCTGGTCGTTGATGCTCAATCTTTACCTGCTCACATACTAGACAATTGCTAACAAACCCAACAATGTCTCTCTTCATATCACTCCACCAAAATGTATCCTTCAGATCTCGATACATTTTGGTGTTGCCCGGATGGATGACATATCTAGAATGATGTACCTCCTTCAATAATTGATTTCTAAGTTGATCGTCCTTAGAAATGCACACTCTCTGGTGAAATCTAAGAAGTCCTTGATCATCAACTTTGAATTTTGACTCCTCCTTTTCTGTAATTTTCTTTCGTATTTAGGTCATTTCTGGGTCCGAGGGTTGTTTTTCCCTATTTTGCTCCCATAATTCTGATCTCATGGTGGTTTGCATGAATAGCAACCGACCTGGTAATCATTGAGCTTATGCCTTTTGATGAGCCACCAAGAAAAATAATTCTCAATCTGCGAGTCTGGCAAGTGCTCCTGCCTTTCTGCTAAGAGCATTAGCGACTACATTTGCTTTTCTTGGGTGATATTTCAGCTCGAAGTCATAATCTTTCAGAAATTTCAACAATCTCCTTTGTCTCAAGTTCAAATCTTTCTGCGAAAATAAATACTTAAGGCTTGATGGTCGGTAAAGACCTCAAATTACTCTCCATAGAGGTAGTGCCTCCATATCTTGAGTGCAAAAACAACAGTTGCTAGCTCTAAATCATGTGTCAAATAGTTGACTTCATGAGTTTTAAGCTGACGAGATGTATACACTATCACTTTCTCGTGCTGCATCAGAACACAATCCAATCCCTTATGAGAGGCATCACTGTAAATGGTGAAACCTCCGGATCCAGCATGTAAGATCAATACTGGAGCAATGGTCAAACACTTCTTTATCTCCTGAAAACTCTGCTCACACTTGTCATTCCACTCGAACTTTACGTCCTTCTTAGTGAGCTTTGTCATAGGAGCTGCTAATACGAAAAATTCTTTCACGAATCGCCAGTAGTACCTTGCTAATCCCAAAAAACTATGAATCTCGGTAGGATTCTTGGGTCTAGACCAATTGGTGACTGTTTCAATCTTCGCCGAGTCTACCATAATTTTATCTTTAGAAACAATATGTCCAAGGAATGACACTTGTTCCAACAAAAAAGCATACTTAGAGAATTTGGCATACAATAGTTGTTCTCTTAATGTCTGGAGAACTATACTCAGATGTTCTTCATGTTGCTCTCTCGTGGTGGAATATATGAGGATGTCATCGACAAATACCATCACAAACTTATCCAAACAGGGTCTGAAGACCCTATTCATCATATCCATGAAGGCAGCTGGTGCGTTAGTCAGACCAAAAGGCATGACCATGAATTCATAATGGTCATATATTGATCTGAAAGTTGTCTTGGCCACATCATCTTTCTTAATTTTCAGCTGATAATAACCCAATCTTAGATCCAACTTCGAAAAACATGCAGCTCCTTGAAGTTGATCGAACAAACCATCAATTCGTGGCAATGAATATTTATTCTTGATGGTCACTGCGTTCAGCTGTCGATAATCTATGCACATCCGCAGTGATCCATCATTCTTCTTAACAAGCAGAATTGGAGTACCCCAAGGAGATACTGATAATCGAATAAAACCTTTCTCTAGTAACTCTTGCAGTTGCTTCTTAAGTTTCTTAAGTTTCGCGGGTCCCATCCGATAGGAAGCCTTCGAAATGGGCGTTGTTTCTGGAACTAGATCAATTTGAAACTCAATCTCTCAATCAGGAGGAAGACCTGGTAGATCTTTCGAAAAAGCATCAGCATACTCACAAACTATGTCTACATTTGATATGGTGAGATCATCTCTCTCTTTGGTCTTCATGTAGGCCGGGAATTTCGTGCATCCCTTTTGAATATATTTATTGGCCTTTAAACAAGATATGATCGTTGGTTTTGGTAGTTTTCTAACACCCTGATATGAGAAAGTTGAAGTCTGGGGGTTTTAAAAAACTGATACTCTCCTTTCTACAGTCAATGGTGGCATGATGGTCTGACAACCAATCCATGCCAAACACCACGTCTATATCTTTGAAATCGAGTTGCAATAAGTTCACAAGCAACCAACGATTTTCTATTTTCACTATACAATCATTATATATTGTATCCACCACGGTGGACTCGCCTACAAGTGTTTCTATCAAGTAAGAAACACTCAATCGTGAAGGTGCAACAAGCAACTGTCTCTCAAAAGTTGAGGTAGTGAAACTATCTGTAGCTATAGAGTCAAACAACTCATGTGCTACATTAAAAATTATCATGTAATAGGCTTATCATTATTTGATTCATTTATACTCGTATAAAATTCTATCACATGTTAGCGATTACGATACTCATTTACTCAAAATATCTTATTTTATTTTATTAATCACCCGAGTACACATAAATGAAATATTACTAAGCAAACAAGAAGAAAACAAAGCAAAACAAGGAATAATTGAACTAAACTAAATAAAGCTAAGTATTCCTAAATACATCGTCATGTTACTCTTTGATTAATCCATAACTTGGTTCTCTCCTTAAACTAATTCGCGTCTGCTAAGAGTGGGTCATAGGAGGAGCATTCAAGTCATATAGGAGTAAAGTAGGATCAATCGTGGGATCCTCAGGCATAGGGAGGATACCCATATTATATAAGAATGAAGTGAGAGAGTAGGTAGGTAAGGCGAGATCAACAGTGGGATCTTCATCTTTGCCTTCCTCCCATGATTTTTTTGATGTTGCTCGTGTCAGAACTAGTCCTAAGCTGCTTCTATTCGCTTATATAGTAAGTCATACTGTGTCTACGACCTAAATTATTTCTCTCCTATTTTCTTCAGTAAGAAACTCCTCATGCAGATTTAAAACTCCTCAACTGGTTGCACTCATGGCAGCCGCCTAGATGGCTCAGAACATATGTTGTCCCTTTACACTAGTCATATGAGTCTCTCTCCGAGATACAAAATTTGCGATAGGGGATACTCTCCTTGCGACTCCTCCTCGAGCCGCCATCCAATCCCTCATCATCTGACAACGTACTAACCGAGATCTCTAACAGTGGGACTGGTGAGTTTCACGCCTGTAGGGCTGTGACTGTTGCCCGAAAGTAGTGTCAATGTAGTCATGTCAGTACGTATCTCTTCTCCTAGATATGTTGTAAATTGGAGGTGGTCGTGGTGTAAGATCTATAACTATTTGAGTCATGCTTGTCATAACTCCGGTAGCCATCGTCATTGCAGCGATGAACTCATCTTTCCCTCCGACGGGAGGCTCAACAGGGTCTTGAGCCCTTGGGTCTTTGTTGTTTCCTCGTTCGTTAGTCATTCCTAATCATGCAACAATCTAATCACTAACGTGCCTTATTTGAGCAAACACTTATATCTTGTCATTGAATTTTGTTATGAATGCTAAACATTTTTCTATGTAAACCTGACTCTTATACCACTTTCTAACACCCCGATCTGGGACCTTAGGAACCCGAGTTCCGTTAGTATTACTTTTCAGAAGAAAAGAGTATAAAGTTTACACAGAGAAAACTTGACTAATTTTTTTTTTATTTTATTTTCATAAATCAACTCTTTGTTACAATTTTTCATCATTCATAACAAAAGAAAGCAAATACATTTTATTCAATGACAAGGAAAGTAAAATATACCAAGTGCTTTGCTGTAGAAGAAGAAATTGCTCACGTTCTAATTTGGCTAATGCTTAGAACTTACAGTTATAATTAAACATAGCGGGTGAGTCTACAACCCAGTAAGGAATAATTATAAGCAAATAAACAATTAACTTACAACTGTAGTGGGCTCTAAGCCTCTACTCTTAGTTTAGTTTTTGACACACCGCACAAGTTTGTATATTTTAATTACCCCCCATTATCTTCCTCAAATACTCTCTCTCACAACTATCACTAGGTTGGCTATACCGGTCATAGTCGTCTATGGGCGTAGCAACCCCGTAAAATACCTCAATTCTATATGTTGGTCAGACAATGAACCATACACTCTCAGTGGTCCTCGGACTACCAGACACTGCAGTGAACCACCACGGGGACCCCACTGGTAGCTAGCCGGAAGGTCAAGCTCTCAATCTCGGAATGGTTTATGCTACATCCTAACCATGATGGTTATCAACCATCCATAATCCTCTAGAGTCCCAAACCAGTGTGAGTGTAATACTAAGTTATAACTAAGTTCACACATTGAACCACATTCTCAAACTCATAATTCACTCGTTCTCTCACGAGTGATGTCGTGACTGATCACAACAAATCTCATTCTTAAGCTCATGATGATATTAATACTCGCACCTCTCTCACTTAGCACACAATGATGTAGTGCCTCTACATCGTTAAATCACCGGTGGCCCACTCTCCATGGTGGTTGCACTCTGGCCGCGAACTAGGTAGCCCTTGCCACAGGTCGCCACTTCCGGGATTTAAGGAGTCATGCATGCTGATCTCAAAATATTCATTCATACAACATGAATAGACTAAATGAGACTCTAATCTAAATATAGTCTCATCACAATGCATGATATTAATGATCATATAGACATGCACTCACAAATACAATCTCTTTCGATCATGCATGACATATTCACAACAAACATGTATATAAATCAACTCATAATGTCAAGCATGAAAGTTTATGCATGTCATGGTCTCACTCAAAAACTATCATGCTAAGCACATAACATTTATAACATTAAAATAGCATGCAACGTAAAAATGTTTATTCACATCAAAAATTTGCTCATACTATCCCTTACCTCGAGTGTGAACGTTGTACTCTCACCGCAATCGAGTCTCATGAAGTTCTCACAGTGTGATCTGGTTATTACATAACATGTTCATGTTAATACATAAAACTTCACACATTATTACTAAATTACTAAAATACCCTTTCTTGAATTTATTCATGAACCCTCAATTTATGCATCACAAATTTGACTGAATTTCATGGATTAGTAGATTTTTTTCTTAAATACGAGTCCAACGCACCAAACCTCACTTAATTCTGAGTTCGGGGTGTAAAGTTATGTCCATTTTACCGAAATGGATGTCAAGTATCCAAATGGGTATTCTAGTCATTTCAAATTTTGGTACAACTCCAGAATTACCGGATCCAGATCCATCTGTGATCTGGATCTAATACAATTCAACTTGATCCAGATTCATTACCCATCTGGGTCCAGAACTGTCTGACTGGATTTAGGACAGTCTGACTGGATCCGAACCTACTTGTCTGGATCCAGAACATTCTGACTAGATCCAGAACTGTCTGATTGGATCTAGACCTGCCCGACTGGATCCAGGATAGTCTAACTGGATTCAGAATGGTATGACTGGATCCAAAATATTCTGACTAGATCCAGAATAACTTGACTGAATCCAGAACATTTTAACTGCATCGAAAACAGTCTGAATGAATCCATACACTCTTACTAGATCCAAAACTGTCTGATCTAGACCCAGTTCTGATATGGATCCAGGATTAGTTCAATCAGATCTAGAACAATCAGTTTGGATCCAGAACAGGTCCAAATCAAACTGGATCTAAGCTGAGAACCCAGATCCAGTTAGATCGAACTGATTCGGCCTGACTCAGGTTCATTTAAATCGGTTCAACTTGACCTAGTTTGGCATGAACCGTTTCTTCCCAAACCGATTCAACAAACACATTTTTTTTTTAATACGACTCAGTCTGGGCGCGACCCAGATCGACGAGTTCAGTCTGGGTCGCGCCTAGACCGTTCTGGTTCGGTCCAGGTCGCACCCGGACCGACCTGGTCCCCCGTTAAAAGCCCTAACGGGGGGGGGGAAAGGGGCATCACCGCCTTCTATCTTCCCCTTCTTCTTAACCAGAGAGGGGCCGGCCGTCGGAGCCGCCCCTCTCTGTCCCTCTCAGTGGCAGAGGGCTGACCACCGACGTCAGCCGGTCCCCTCCTTCTACCCCCTCTCTCTCTCTCACCCTCTGTCATTTTTTTTCTTTTACATAAACTCGTCGGCAGCCATGGCTGCCCCCCCCCCCCCTTGCCTTGACGGAAAAGAAACGAAGAAGAAGATGAAGAAGGGGAGAAGGTACTTACCTCGCCGCTGGTGTCGGGTCCAGGTACGTCCCTGCAACTCTCTCTCTCTCTCTCTCTCTCTCTCTCTCTCTCTCTCTCTCTCCTTCTCTGCTCGGTCTCCCTCTCTCGCTTGAGTGCAGGGGATGGCACATCGCGAGGGCTATAAATAGCCCTCACGGTGAAGTGAGGATAAACCTCACCCCCCCACGATTGGGGGGGTGAGGGGCATCCTCTCCCCCCCTTCGTCGCAGATCGAGAAAAGGGGTTTTCCGATTTTTGAGGAACCTTCTCCCCCCCTCCCTCCTCCCCCCTCCCCCTTTTTTTTTAATGTATATCCCCTCCGGCGATTTCGTCGGAGAGGGTTTACTCTCTCTCTCTCTATATGTATATATATATATATATATATATATATATATATATATATATATATATATATATATATATATATATATATATATATATAACCCTAAGTAGATGAAGAAGGGTGAACAAACCATAAATATGTGGCCCATGGTCGTGCTATGTAGTGCATGGTTGAGTCCCTCACTCTTGGTCTACAAGATTTTGCCTTTTTTCTAGTTAGGCTCTGTAGCGACGGTCTTGACCATCACTGATATAAAAATACCAATAATGACAGTTAAGAACCCTCGCTATTTCCATATTTTCTTAGTGTGTGTATGCAATCCCACATAGTCTGGTTGTATTTTTCAAATTCGAATCTCTCACTTGATGCTAAGCCCACTGGCTAAACTGTGGCATGAATCGATTAGAAGCCCAGCAGTAGAGATGGATGCCACGGACGATGGTGATGCCAAAACACAACAGAAATTATGTCACAAAAAACAAAGGCACGATCTGTGACTTGATACAAGTTCGAGACTTAGTTTGCATTTTTTTTAAAGAATAGGACATGAGAAAACAAATTTATTATTTAATAATTATAATATTAATGTTTTAATATATATATATATATATATATATATATATATATATATATATATATATATATATATAGTACATTGACTATTAAAGGTGTTATTAAAAACCATTGAAAATTATGATAAAAATAATAAAATGTTGCGTGTGTAGAGTACATTGATTATTTTATTTTTTGCAATGTGATTAGTGTGCCACTGATCACCCTCCATCTTGGAGATAGAGCTTGTCAGTTGTGAGGCTCAAAAAGTGATGGAGGGTGATGAGGTACAGCGGCACACTAAAAGTGTGCATTCACATTGCACTGGATCCTCGCTCGACCCCACCAGCTATACAACCGTATTTGAACTTGCAACATCCCCAACACAAGCTGACGTGCACCAGTTGCTCCTACCAAACAAGTTGAGCATACGACTTCTTTTACAGAACACTTCAGACAAGAATCGTTTCAACAAGCGTGAGTTCATGCGAATTGATGGCAAAGTTGTTGAAGGCCCCAACTTACTCCCTATAGTTACTTCTTACTTCTCTCACCTCTTCGATGCGCAGCAGGATCAGGGTGGATCTGTTTCACGCGTGTTGTACCATCGGCTAACCCTTGCGCAGTCAGCCCTGCTCGATGCTCCCTTCATATTGTCAGAGGTGAATGAAGAGATCAAGCACCTTTCTTGCATGAAGTGTACCTTGTTGACTTTTTCCTGAGATCTCATTCATTCAGATCTATTCTTGCTCTTCACTAAATTTTATCACAATGTGAGCATGCTTAAGGTGTTTGCTCGATCTAAGGTTGTGCTCCTCCCCAAGGTGCATGACGCAACAGACATTACATCCTTTAGACTCATATCCATCCTTTGTGCTCCCTATCGGATACTCTCTAAGGTCCTTGCAACCAGGTTGCAGGGTGTTATCTTGGACGTGATTGATGTTTTGCAGGATTGCGTGGTGCTCACCTCATAGGTCATTCACAGCATTTCAGTTTTGGGCCAGTTGTAGTTTATGCTAAGGTAACACCCCGATCTGGGACCTCAGAAGTCCGAGTTCGGTTGGCATTACTTTTCAGAGGAAAATAGTTCAAAGTTCACACAGAGAAAAACATGGTTAATTTTTTTTTTTTTCATTTTATTCTCATAATCAACTTTTTATTTACAATGTTCATCATTCATAACAAAAGAAAAACAATTACATCTTTATTCAATGACAAGAAAATGAAATCTACCAAGTAGTCTGCTGAAGACGAAGAAGCTGCTCACATCTTGTTTGTGCTAATATACCTGGAATCTACAGTTGTAATTAAACAATAGGGGTGAGTCTACAACTCAGTAAGAAATAATTATAAGCAAATAAACACTCAAACTTACAACTGTAGTGGACTCTAAGCCCCTAGTCTTAGTTTAGTGTTTGACATACCACACAAGTTTGTATATTTTAATTACCTCCATTAACTTTCCCAACACTCTCTCAAAACAACTATCACTAGGTCGACTATACCGGTCATAACCGTCTATGAGTTTAGCAACCCCGTAGAACACCTCCATTCTGCATGTTGGCCAAACAATGAACCATACATACTCTTAGTGGTCTCCAGACCACCAGGCACTGCAGTGAACCACCACGGGAACCCCACCGATAGCTAGCCGGAAGGTCAAACTCTCAATCTCGGTATGATTCATGCTACATCCTAACCATGATGGTTATCAATCATCCATTGTCCTCCAGAGTCCCAAACCCGGTGTGAGTGTAACCCTAAGTCATGACTAAGTTCAACACATTGAACCACATTCTCAAACTCGTAATTCACTCGTTCTCTCCCGAGGGATGTCGTGAACTGATTACAACGAATCTCATTCTTAAATCTCATGATGACTTTATGACTCACACACATTTCTCACTAAGCATGTAATGATGTAATGTCTCTACATCGTTAAACCACCAACAACCCACTCTCTATGGTGGTTGCACTCTGACCGCGAACCAGGTAGCCCTTGCCACAGGTCGTCACTTTCGAGATTTAAGGAGTCTTGCATGTTCATCTCAAAATATCTATTTATACAACATGAATAGAATAAATGAGACTCCAATCTAAACATAATCTCATCACAATGCATGATATTAATTACCACATAAACATGTGTTCACAAATCTAATCTCTTTCTAACATGCATGACAAACCACAACTAACATGCATATCACAACACAGATATATATGAATTCAACTTATAATGTCAAGCATGAAAATTTTATGCATGTCATGATCTTACTCGAAGACTATCATGCAACTCATATTCATTAACAACAATACAATAACATGCAACGTAAAAATGTTTATTCACATCTAAAATTACTTATAATATCTCTTACCTCAAGTGCGAACACTATGCTTTCACCGCAATCGAGTCTCAAAGTGCTCTAACAGTAGGATTTGGCATTACACCAACATATTTGTATTAATAAACAAAACTTCTTACAGAATTACCAAAATACCACCCTCGAATTGACTCATGAAACCTCAATTTTTGTGTCACTAATTTAACCAAAACTAATGTATAAGTAGATTTTTCTCTTCGATATGAGTCCAACATACTAGACCTCACTTAATTCTGAGTTCGGGGTGCAAAGTTATGTCTATTTTACCAAAATGAGTCTCGGATACTCAAAAAGGTATTTTGGTCATTTAAGATTTTGGTACAATTCTAGAATTACCCGATCCAGATTCATCTATAATCTGGATCCAAATCTATTACTCATCTAGGTCTAGAATTGTCTGACTGAATCTAGAATGGTCTGACTGGATCCAAAACATTCTGACTAGATCCAGAACAATCCGACCAGATCCAGACAGTCTAACTGGATCTAGACCCAGTTCTAATATGAATCCAGGACTGATCCAATCAGATCCAGAGCAATCAGTCTGGATCCAGAACAAATCTAGATCAAACTAGATCTAAACTAAGAACTCGGTCTAACTCAGGATGATCCAAACCGGTTCGGCTCAGACCCGATTTGGTCTGAACTGATTCCTCATTAACCGGTTTGGTCTGAACCGGGTTGGTCTGAACCAGGTTGGTCTGAACCGGTTTAGTTCAGACTGATTCGATATGAACTGACCCACATAAACCGGTTCGGTTAGACCCGATTTGATCTGAACTGGTTCGACCCAAACCGATTCAACCAACAATTTTTTTTTCATTTGGCCCGACCCTCGGTCTGCCCTAAAAAGGCCGAAAGGGGCAAAGCCCCTTTCGTTTACAGAGAGGGGGCGGCCACTGGCCGACCCTCTACTCTGTAGGGTACGAGTCGGCCGCCGGCACCGACCGACCCCCCTGTGACAGAGAGATCGGCCACCGGTGTCGGCCAGCCAACCAACCCTCTCTCTCTCACATCTTCTCTTTTATTTTTTTCTTCTCCGAATCGCCGACAGTCATAGCTGTCGGCCCTCACTCACCTAAAAAGAAAAGAATGAAGAAAGTGAAGAAGGAGAAAAGGGGGAGGATGCTCACCTCGTCGCTGCGGCCGAGCTCTCCTCTCTAACTCTCTGTCCCGCAGTTGCGTAGAAGGAAAACCTTCTACTCAGCTTCTTGTACCTTTGACTACACTTTATTCTCCCATTGATTTTCATAATTCTATTAGCATACATACAAGTTGCGTATATACGTTTGCAGACTGCGGACTGTCATTGAACCAAATGTCAAACAAAGGTCATTTTTTTATTTTTTTTCTAACCAGGGTTGTTTTGTTGCCCCCACCCAATCTTGTGTCTCGTATCCAAATCATTTATCTTCCTCACCATCTCAGATTCGTGTCTCTTAATTAATCTAGACTCATTGAAGTGAACCTATTCTTTAATTAGTAGAATGTATAAATGTGTTTTTAGCTCAGCAAAAGATCAACGGTTTATATTAAAACTAATTAAAAATTAATTTTTTGTTAACTTGGCTTGATCTAAAACATGGTTCTTAGTGAATAAGTAAAGATAAATACATCTATAAGTTTGGATTAAGAAGAAAACACATGCAAGTGGGTTTTTTTAAAGGTGTCTAAGACATAAATGGTCCAGAACCTCTCTCTCTCTCTCTCTCTCTCTCTCTCTCTCTCTCTCTCTCTATATATATATATATATATATATATATATATATATATATATATATATATATATATATATATATATATATATATATAAAGGAGTAGTTGTGCCACAAATCCATCTATCGTAAAAATAAAAGATAACCATGGTTCGCAGTGGGACAGCCTTGAAGAATTCATATAATTGACTATACTTTCATAGCACACGGATTTTCATAATTCTATCAGGAGACCACATGGATCGGGTTTATAAACCCAATGTCTTTCTTTGGGTTTGACTTCACTTTGCTGGTGACTTCATCATCTTCAGCGAGGACTCCATCTAGCAGATGATGAGGATTCTTTGCATCCTTAAAACCTTCGGATCACGATGGTGGCTTGGTCTAGGGTTGCTAAGCCAACTGAGCAAGGAGGGTTGGTGATCACTCCCTTTTCGCTTAGGAACGAAGCCTTATTGTCCAAGCGGTGGTGGTCTCATAGTGACAAATATCGCGAGATTTATGAAAATCTCGCGAGAAATTGCCTGAAAGTTTAAAACGGCAATTTCTCGCGAGATTTTCAAAATATCGTGAGATTTATGAAAAAAACATAATTACCATTATTTAAACGTGATATTTACGTTTTAAACAGCTATTTATCACCAAAAAATCATGTATTTTTATTTTTTAAATAATTTTTATTAATATTTCCTTATAAAAATAATTTTTTATTTTTAATTAATTTTTTTATTGCAGAGATTTTGCCAAAAAAATGCGAGATTTATGAAATTCTTTCAATTTCTCGTGAGTTTTTTGAAAAATGAGAAATTGCCGACAAAAATGTTTGTCACTATGGGTGGTCCTCTTTGTTGTACTGGGGTCTATGCCTCATCGGCCTAACCGCTTTTTATTTTAACAGTTGAAATAAATATTATTTTATTTTTCCTTAAAAAAAAAAGATGATAAATCCTAGAATTTTCAAGTTTTGGATTTGGAAGCTACAAGATTTTTCAATTCTTACATCTGATTGGGAGTCTGTTTTAAGATTCTGACTGTATTGGACATATCTTTCCCAAGTAGCACAATCAAATTGCCATGTAAAAGCATTAAGAAGAGAGAAATAAATATATAATGCTAAAATAACCTTGAAAATTAGAAGAAACAAATATTCAATGTGTAAACTAAGGGAGGAGGACTGAATATTTAATAGGTAAGCCACCAAATTTGGGGACACTGATTTAGATTAGGAATAATGTTAGTCACTTTACATTAATAGCAATGTACATATTTCTTTAGGGTAGTGTTAATGCAGTTAGGTAGTGGAGTCAGACTTGTTTATAGTATAGGCTGTTTATTTATTTTATTTCAACGAGTGCATAGAAATCAGCGGGTTATTGTGTCAGTTCTTTTAACTTTTTATTAAATAGCTAGTTAGTTATTGTTCCTAACATCTAATTAAGTAGTTTAGTTTAGACAGTTGTTTGGTTAGAGTCAATTCAAACCTGATAAGTAAATTAGTTAGCCTAACATACTAACTGATGGCTGGTTTCCTTTTTTGGTTCATAGCTTAATTTGATTTATTCAAATAGATAGGTTATTAGGTTAGCTTGTGTTTTATTTCCAGATTCAGTTAGCTTATATTCATATTCCCGTCCAGCGTAGAGTTCAGGCTAAATTAGTGTATTTTGTCATTCATCAGTTAATAGTTTTAATCTTGCTTGTGTTTAATAATGAGTGTTAATTAATTCAGATTAATTAGCTGATTATTATAGATTAGCACTAGCTATTTTTTTTAGTTCTTATTAAATGAATTAGCGTGTGAATTGTTGCTTTCTTGAATTAATTAAATCATTAGTTAGATTTTCTTGAATTAGTTTTGCTAAAACTAATTCTTGAATTCTAGTGAGTTAAATCTGTTTTGCTATTTTGTCTTTCAGTGTTAGGTTGTTAGATTAGTTTGTTCATAGTTTAGTTCATGTGTAGTTTACTTTAGTTTAGTTTAGTTACTTCAAATCTCGTTTTTGTTGAATATTTTTAGTCATTAGTTATTAATTTCTTGTTTAGTTTTCATGTAGTTTACTTTAGTTTAGTTTAGTTACTTCAAATCTCGTTTTTGTTGAATATTTTTAGTTATTAGTTATTAATTTCTTGTTTAGTTTTCATCGTACTGCTTTGTTTTGTTTTTGTGTTTTGCAGGAAAGCATTTGGGCGTGCGGCAAAGCGCTTTTTGTGCCCTAAAAGTACTATCTGGGGTTCTCTTAAGCCCTCAGAAGTGCCCACAGGGAGCCCTTAAGGAAGTAGAAATAGAAAAAAGATTGGTGAAGGAACACAAAAGAACACAAAGACCTCAACACTGAAGATCATTTTCCCCCTTTCTTTTAGTTTAGGATTTTAATTATTTCATTCATTTAACTCAATTGGGTTGTATAAGGCTATCTATTTATTTTGTTTAAGCCCTCTGTTTAGGGTCATACTTCTTTAGTCATTTAATTAATTTTTTTCTTTTTTGCAATAAAGAGTAGTGTAGATTGTGTGATTAAATACAAGTATCTCATGTTCCCTGAGATCGACCCGGACTCCACCACTCGTGCGAACCGATTTTTATTATTTGGTGTCTGGCTTTCACACTTGTTTTCATTAAAAATATTGTTTTAAAATTCATTTTTCAAAACTCACACTAGTAGAAAGGGATAAGTTTGTCGCTGCAATGGCAATGCCGACTGGAGTCATGGCAAACATGGCTCAAATAGTTAGAGATCTAATTTATATCATTGTTGGAGGAAAGAGACACTTACCGATAGGGCTACCCCGACACTACTCAGGAGCAGCAGACACAATCCTACGGGCGAAGGATTCATTAGTCTCATCGTCAAAGAGCTCGTTCAGTTCATGACCAGATGAGAAAAGATTGAATGACGGATCAAGGAGGAGTCACAAGGAGAGCATCCCCTAATACCTATTTTGCATCTCAATGAGGTTCTCATATGACTAGTGCACGGGAACGACATATGTCTCGAGCTAATTATGTGACTGCAATGAGTGCAAACAATCGAGGAGTGTCACAACCAGAGGAGTTTATTTCTGAAGAAACTAAGAGGGCGACGATTCATGCCGTTGAAGCAACATGGCAAGCTGATGAAGCAAGCAAGAGCGGCTTAGGATTGGGGTACATATAGGCAGCCTTGGGGAGTTTGGAGGAAAGAGGCAAGGATGAAGACCCCACTGATGATCTTGCCTCACCTACCCACAGTCCTTCCACGCCTACATATACCCCTGCTTCACCCCAGTATGACCTGAATGTTCTTCATGTGAATCACCCTCATCAGACATGAAGGAGTTCAGGGAAAGTACCAAGCTTCAAGTGGATTGAATAGTGATGTGGCAAAACGCTAGGAATAGTTAGCTTATTTATTTAAGTTCTATCTTTTTGTCTTGCATTGTTTTTCGTCTTGCTTGCTAGTAATAAGTTTTTTACATGTACTGGATTGATTGATGAAATAAAATAAAATATTTTTGATCAATGAGTATCATAATCGTTTGCATCTAATACGATTTCGTATGAGTATAAATAAACCAAATAAGGATAACCTCATTATGTGATAATTTTAATGCAACATATATGGTCACTCATAGGAAAACATCTTGTCTATCTAAGGACACTGTGGCCGCTAGGCAAGAGATGGGTTGACTCGACGCAGCAGTTGGGAATGGAGAATACCTTGCTGGACCATCCCGGAGGGCACCTTCATCACCCCTCAACTTTTGAAAAACAATTGCCCCATTGCACTTTCACGATTCAGTGTTCTTTGATAGAAACACCTGTAGGCGAGTCCACCGTTGTGGACACGGTATATAATAATTGCATAGTGAAAATAGAAAATCGTGAGTTGCCTGTGAACTTATTGCAACTCGATTTCAAGGACAGACATCGTTCTTGATATGGACTGGTTGGCAGATCATCATGCCACCATTGACTGTAGAAAGAAAATCATTAGTTTTCAAAAAAACTAAACTCTAACTTTCACTTATCAGGGTGTTAAAAAACTACTGAAACCAACGATCATATCTCACCTAAAGGCCAACAGATACATTCAAGAAGGATGCATGGGATTTCTAGCTGACATAAAGACCGAAGAGAGAGAAGATCTCACCATATCCACTACAAGAAACCTGTGGATTAGTGACGACCTATATCTGTCTCTAATCCGACGCTAATCCATCGCTAAATAGTTTAGCGACGGATTAGCGTTGGATAGATTTCATCGCAGAATTTTCAATGTTAAGTAGCAACCAGAGAGGTCGGGCCGACCTTGTCCTCCAGCATCAGTAGACAACTCTGACTCCTCTTCTTCCTCGCGTTCCTCCGCCACAAAGTTGTCCTCGTTCGAGAAGTCAAGGAGGCCCTCTGGTCAGGTAAGTGGAATAGTTTAAATCTCAGTCGATTTAAATTTCGAACGGGAGGGCGGGGGGATTTCGCACCCCAGGTGGGACGGTTTAAATCGAAAATTAGCGAAGAAATTTTTCTATCGCTAATTAGCGATGGGTTAGCGATGGAACAATTCCCTCGCTAATTCCGTTGTTAATTAGCATGTTTTTGTAGTGCTTTGGCGACGAAAAAATATTGTCGCTAATCCATTGCTAATTAGCGATGGATTTAGTGAGGGAGATATTTTCGTCGTTAATTTTGTAAATATTTTGAATGTTAGCGACAGATAGTTTTCTCTCGCTAATCCGTCGTAAATTTTCATCGCTAATTAGCATTTTTCTTGTAGTGAACTAACGTGGACATAGTTTAGGAATATGCTGATGTTTTTCTTGAAGGCCTTCCAGGTCTCCCTCCCGATCAAAAAACTGAATTCTAGATAGACCTTGTCCTAGGAACAACTCCTATTTTGAATGCCCCTTATCGGATGGGACCCGCATAACTTAAGGAGCAACTGCAAGAGTTACTGGAGAAAGGATTTATTTGACCATCAATATCTCCTTGGGGTGTTCCAATCTTGTTCACCAAGAAGAATGATAAATCACTGTGAATGCATATAGATTATCGACAACTGAATGCAATGACCATCAAGAATAAATATTCATTGACACAGATTGATGATTTGTTTGATTAACTTCAAGGAGATGCATGTTTCTCGAAGTTGGATATAAAATCGGGTTATCATCAGCTGAAAATTAAGAAGAAAGATGTAGCTAAAACGACTTTTACATCGAGATATGGCCATTATGAATTTTTTGTCATGCCTTTTGGTCTGACTAATACACCTGCAACCTTTATGGATATGATGAATAGAGTTTTCAAATCATATTTGGATAAGTTCGTGATGGTATTTATTGATGACATCCTCATTTATTTCACCACGAGAGAGCAACATGAAAAACACCTGAGAATAGTCCTACAGACACTAAGAGAGCATCAACTTTACGCTAAATTCTCTAAGTGTGTCTTTTGGTTAGAACAAGTGTTCTTCTTTGGACATATTGTTTCTAAAGATGGAATTATGGTAGACCCTACAAAAATTGAAGCAGTCACCAATTGGTCGAGACCCAAAAATCTTACCAAGATTCGTAGTTTCTTGAGATTAGTTGGGTACTATCGACGATTAGTGGAAAGATTTTCCCTATTAACTGCTCTAATGACAAAGCTCACTAAGAAAGACATAAAGTTTGAGTGAAATGACAAGTGTGAGCAGAGTTTTCAGGAGATAAAGAAGTGTTTGACCATTGTTCTAATGTTGGTCTTACCTTATGGATTCAGAGGTTTCATTATTTATAGTGATGCCTCTCATAAGGGATTGGGTTGTGCTCTAATGTAGCATGGCAAGGTGATAGCTTATGCATCTCGCCAACTCAAAACACATGAAGTCAACTATCTGACGCATGACTTAGAGCATACAGTGATCATTTTCACCCTCAAGATATGGATGCATTATTTATATGATGAACAAATTAAAGTTTTTACCGACCTTCGAAGCCTTAAATATTTGTTTTCGCAAAGAGACTTAAACTTGAGGCAAAGAAAATGGCTGAAATTTTTAAAAGATTATGATTTTGAGCTAAAATATCACACAAAAAAAAGTGAATATAGTCGCGGATGCTCTTAGCAGAAAGTTAGGAGCATTGGCCAGGCTCGCAAATTGGGATTTGTTTTCTTCAATCGTGCATCAGAAAGTAAAAGCCCAATGCTTACCAGGTCGATTATTATTCGTGCAAACTATATTGAGGTCAGAATTATGGGAGAAAATTAAGGAAAAACAACTCTTAGACCCTGAGTTGGCCCAAGTGAGGCTGAAGATTTCAGAAAGTGAGGAGTCAGACTTCAAAGTTGATGATCAATGACTTCTCAAATTTTGTAATAGGCTGTGCATTTCAAAGAATAATCAACTTAGGCAATAGTTATTGGGCTAGGCACACCACTCTAGATATGCCATCTATCCTGGTAGCACAAAAATGTAACAAGATTTAAAAGATATGTTTTTGTGGGGCAGTATGAAGAGAGACATTGCTGAATTTGTAAGCAAGTGGTTGGTGTGCTAGCAAGTGAAGATTGAGCACCAACGACTTGGTGGACTACTGCAACCACTCTTCATACCTGAATGGAAATGGGCAGATATCACTATAGATTTCATCTCAGGACTTCCAAGAACCAAGAATGAGATGGATTATGTATGAGTTATTGTAGACAGACTAACTAAGTCAGCTCACTTTTTGGCCTTTAAGACAACTCACTTTTGTGACCAGTTGGCCCAACTTTTCATCAAATATATTGTCAGACTTCATGGAGTATCAGATTCAATTATTTCTGATAAAGACTCAAAGTTTACATCATGATTCTGGCAGAGTTTTCAAGAAGTTATGGGAACACAGTTAAAAATGAGTATGACTTTTCACCCCCAGTCTAACGGATAATCAGAATGAACCATTTAGACCCTGAAAGATATGCTTTAAAGTATAATGACTCGTGGAATGATATTCTACTTCTGATGGAGTTAGCCTACAATAATAGCTTTCAAGCAAGTATAAGCATGGCTCCATTTGAGGCGTTGTATAGTCGATGGTGTCGAATACCTTTGTGTTGGGATGAGGTCGGAGAAAGAAGATTGTTAGGGCCTAGTTTGGTACAGCGGATGGCCGACCAAGTGAGATTTATTCGAGAACATCTTTTGGCAGCTCAAAGTCGACAGAAAAGTTATGCAGACCAAAGATGTCGCGAGTTAGAATTTGAGCAAGGTGATCATATATTTTTGAAGATATCTCATTTTAAGGGAGTGATGTGTTTTGGTTGAAGAGAAAAATTGAATCCAAGATATATTGGACCCTTTGAGATACTCGCGATAGTTTATCAGACGGCATACAAACTGGCGTTGCTACCTTCCTTGTCTCGAATTCACAATGTGATTCACGTATATATGTTGCGGAAGTATGTGCCTGACCCCTCACATACTGGATACTGTTGAGTCAGTGCTAGAAGTTCAAGATGACTTAAGCATGAGTGAGAAGCCGATCAAAATCTTGAATGCAAAGTTACAAAAACTGAGAACTAAAGATATACCTCTGGTATTAGTTAAATGGAGTCATCATAGTAATAAGGAGGCTACATGGGAGTGTAAATCAGACATCTGTGAGCAATTTTGTTATTTGTTTATAGGTAAGATTCAAGACAAATATTTTTTTAAGGGAGGTAGAATTGTAACTCCATTCGGCGAGATCGTCGGAGGGAATACACATCGAAAAAAATTATTAAGGAAAAGTCAATTTTCCATTTGGGGAAACTGTGTTCCCCCTGAAAAAAATTGGGGGATGAGGATAAACCTCACCCCCACGATCATCAGAGGGGGTGAGGGTTATCCTCACCCCACCGTGAGGGCTATTTATAGCCCTCACGGTGCGCCCCTCCCCCTCACTCGAACAAGAGAAAGCAGAGAGAGAGCAAAGGGAGGAAAGAAAAAAAAGGTGGAGCTTAACAGATTTCGGCTCCAGCGATGAGGTAAAACCCTCCACCTCCTTCATCTTCTTCTTCTTCTTCTTCTTCCTACTTTTTTTCGAGAAAATAGGTGAGGGCCGACAACCATGGTTGTCGATGATTTGCAGAGGTAGGCTGGCAGCCATTGTTGCTGGTGAGATGTAGGAAAAAAGAAAAAAAATCAAGGAAGATGGGAGAGAGAGAGAGAGAGAGGGTCGGTTGGCTGATGCTAATGGTTGATTCCTTTGTCATAGGGAGGGCCGACCGACGCTGACTGTCGACTCGTACCCTATTGGGTATAGAGGATAAGGTCAGTCGGTGGCCGCCCCCCCTCTTTGTAAATAAAAGGGGCTTTGCCCTTTTAGCTTTTTATGGTGAAACCAAAGGTAGGTCTGGTTGTATCTCGCCCTAGTTTCTGGTTGAGCCCTCTAGGACACTTCGGTGTTCACTCGTTCGCCTCATAACTATCGTTGGATACAAATCTTGGTATATATCATCTGAAATTGACCGTCGCGTCTTATATCGCCAAGGCTCGTGTAATTTACCTTTGTCGTCGCATCGTATTATGCCAAGACTCCCTGCTTTCTGCAATTTTTTATTATGTATTTCCGATTCTTCACTTCTGATTATGCATTTACTTACATCATCGCGTTGAATAACGCCAAGGCTCCTGCTTTCTGCAAATATATATGTAGAATATTTCATTCGGTTACACACCTCGAACAATAAGTATATACATTTCCTTTATGTTGCCGCCATATAAAGCACAGGCTTCTGCTTATATTACATATATGGCGCGCGTAAATGAGTGTTCAAATAGAGATCAACTCCAAATCTCTGATGTGATTCTCTTACCGCTCCTCATTTAAGATTCTGCTTGACGAATGAAGCCTCTAGAGGTTGAGTCTGTACGAAAAAAAATGTTGGTTTAACCATTTTGGGTTGAAGGTTCAGACCAAACCAGGTCTAGCCGAACCGGTTTATGTGGGTCGATTTAGATCGAATCGATATGAACTGAACTGGTTCAGACCAAATCGGTTCACGGGGAACTAATTCAGACTGAGTCGGTCTGAGCTGAACCAGTTTGGATCAACCTGAGTCAGACCAAACCGATTTGATCTGACTAAATCTTGGTTCTTAGTTCGGATCCAGTTTGATTTGGACTTGTTCTGAGTGAGTCTAGATCCAATTAGACTGTCTAGATCTAGTGAGACTGTTCTGGATCTAGTCAGATAGTTTTAAACCCAGATGAGTAATGGATCTGAATTCAGTTAAACTATATTGGATTCAGATCATAGATGGATTTGGATTGGGTAATTCTACAATTGTACCAAAATCTGAAATGACCAAAATACCATTTTGGGTACTCGAGATCCATTTTGGTAAAATGGATATAACTTTGCACCCCGAACTCTGAATTGAGTGAGGTTTGGTGTGTTGGATTCATATCGTAGAAGAAAATCTACTTGTTTATTGGTTTTGGTCAAATTAGTGACATAAAAATTGAAGTTTCATGAGTCAATTTAGGAGGGGTATTTTGATAATTATGTAAGAGGTTTTGTGCATTGATGCGAGCATGTTTGTGTAATGACCAAATCATACTAGTAGAACATCTTGAGACTTGATTACGATAAGAGCACAATATTCATATTTGAGTAATTGATATTATAAGCAATTTTAGATGTAAATAAATATTTTTACGTTGCATGTTATTGTAATATTGTAAATGAATATGATTAGCATGATTTTTTAGTGAGACCATGACATGCATAAAATTTTCATGCTTGACATTATGAGTTGATTTTATATACATGTTAGTTATGATATACATGTTAGTTGTGGTATGTCATGCATGTTAGAAAGAGATTATTTTGTGATCGCATGTCTGTGTGATTATTAATAACATGCATAGTGATGAAATTATATTTAGATTGGAGTCTCATTTATTCTATTCATGGTATATAAATGGATATATTGAGATCAGCATGCATAACCCCTTAAATTCCAAAAGTGGCAACCTATGGTAAGGGCTACCTGGTTCACGGTCAGAGTGCAGCCACCATGGAGAGTGGGTCACCAATAATTTAACGTTGTATAGACACTACATTATTGTATACTTAGTGAGAGATCGTGTGAGTCTTAATATCATCATGAGATTAAAGAGTGAGATTCATCATGATCAGTTTACGACATCACTCATGAAAGAATGAGTGAAGTACAAGTTTTGTGAATATGGTTCAATGTGTTGAACTTAGTTATGACTTAAGGTTACACACACATTGGGTTGGGACTCTAGAGAACCATGGATGGTTGATAACCATCATGGTTAGGATGTAGCATGAACCATATCGAGATTGAGAGCCTGACCTCTCGGCTAGCTACCAGTGGGGTCCCCGTGGTGGTTTCACTACAATGCCTGGTGGTCTGGAGACCAATAGGAGTGTATGATTCATTGTCTAGCCAACATTTTAGAATTTGGGTGTTCTACGCAGGTTGCTATGCCTATAGACGGCTATGACCGGTATAACCGACTTAGTGATAGTTGTTGAGAGAGAGCGTTTGAGAAATGAATAGGGGTAATTAAAATATACAAACTTGTATGGTATGTCAAAAACTAAACTAAGACTAGGGGCTTAGAGCCCACTACAGTTATAAGTTTAAATATTTATTTACTTATAATTATTCTTTACTGGGTTGTAGACTCACCCCATGTTTAATTACAACTGTAGGTTCCAGGTATATTAGCACAAATAGGACGTGAGCAGCTTCTTCATCATCAACAGAGTACTTGGTATATTTTATTTCCTTATCATTGAATAAAGATGTAATTGTTTTTCTTTTGTTATGAATAATGAACATTGTAAAAAAAAAAGTTGATTATGAGAATAAAATGAAAAAAAAATTATCATATTTTTTCTATGTGAACTTTGAACTATTTTTTCTCTGGAAATTAATATCAATCGAACTCGAACTTCTGAGGTTTCAGATCGGGGTGTTATAGGTATTGTATATAAGACCCGATCAGGGTATATCAAGACCCAGCAAGCAGCAAAAATCATGTTTACGTACCAGAAAATACGAAGGAGAACAATGGATTGAGAGCAGAAAAATAGGTGGTGATCTTGGAGACCTTAGAAAATAATTGGTCTATTACCCTTAATCCAATCAATCAGGCACCGAGGCCATTTTCTACGAGCTTTGTCCGTAATTTCCCATCTTAATAATTTTGTGGGGCACCAAGATAACTGTAGATTCCCTTAAAATTTTGTTGGTTACTCTCAGTACAGATTAGCTTCTAAATCGTTAACAACCAAACTCTCCAGATATATTTTCAGTGTTTACCTTTTTAATTCGGATGTGCTGCAACTAAAATATCTCTTAGGAAGACAAAATTTTCTTAGTTTAAATTAAAATCACCCCCAGGTCTGGTCCAATAAGTGCCTCATGTATTCACATTCCCAAAACAAGTGGGAGAGTGATTTCTTTTAGTGCTGACATAGAACACAACGACTTGCTAGGTTTTATTTTATTTTTATATTGACTTGATGTAAAAGGATGAAAAAGAGAAAACCAAGATAACAGGTATATGTACTAGGTACCTCTCTCTCTCTCTCGCTCTCTCGGTTTGGTGCGCAGTTGCGCACATATATATATATATATATATATATATATATATATATATATATATATATATATATATATATATATATATATATATATATATATATATAGCATAAACATATGTATTTTTTACTATTTAGAGAGCTTGCATGAGTCAAGCTATTGTTCACATTCAGCTTGAGCCTATTTTACTAGTTTGAACAATCACTTTAAGAGCCAAACATGAGTTGAACCACAATCAGCTTGGCTTGTTTCCCAGCCCCATTGTAAGTGAAGTAATTTTCCTCAAAAAAATGAAAAAAAAAATAATTAACATATGTCCATCCAAAATACCTTCATCTTACATTCCTCTCACAACAAGAAAAAAATTTGAAGTCCTTCCGGAGGACAACGAGAGTTCATGAAAGATTCATGAACAATTTAGATATTCTAGAGCTATCATGCTTTTTATGATGTAGATGGAGGCCTGAAGGAGTCTGGATCGGGTGCAATATGATTGCACAACAATTTGTGCATTAAGCACCCCATCACCCTCCATCAGGTCTTGGGTCCTACATCTGACGGCCATGTCCCAAAGATGGACGGTGATCAGGTTCTTAATGCACAAATATTTGTGCGATCATATTGTACCTGATCTTTTCACCCGAAGAAGGCCGCATCTAAACTGCCATGGACAGTACAAATGTGATATTTTGAAATTTTGGCACATTGTGGGCTGTTGATTTTTTTGACCCCTTTAAAAACTTAATTACTCACCATAATCACATGAGTCAAAACAAAGACTCCTATTAAACAAACCATGAAGATCACAACTGTAACATTTGCTCTACAAAAAATAAAAATAAAATTGAAGAAAAAAGTGTTTTCTACTCATTAATTATTAGCCAATACCTTAATTAGTTTCCTACCTTAATTCCTACTAAAACAAACAATGAAGAAAAAAAGCGTTTTCTAAAAAGATTTAAATTTTAAAAGTACTAAAAATCAACCATTAGATCATGTATTTTGAAGAAAAAATGTGATTTTTGAATGCTTGAATATTTATGAAGATTATGAGCCATTGCTTTTAAAGCCTTAAAAAATCTAGTTTATGCATCAAAATGGGGAGATTTTTAGAACGAGCTCTTGTAAAACCAAGCATGTACACATCCGTACAGTTAGATTCAAGAGAAAAGAAACAAAAAATTCATCACTGTTCACAAATTAGTTCTCATATTCCAGTGACTATAAATATATATCTAGAGAGAGAGAGAGAGAGAGAGAGAGAGAGAGAGAGAGAGAGAGATTGCTATGAGCATGCATGAACTGGTATCATGATAAAGAAGAGTTCATTCCGTTGAATTTCATTGCAAAGGACAATCTTAGAGGGTGGTGTAACTAACACAATCTAGGGGTTATTCTTCTAGCATCATTGAAAGCAAAAGTGCTCATCCTCCATAAAAAATACCAATCACAAGCAAAACTGAGCATACCACCCATGTCCAACGCCACATGAACCGAAACCCCTAGTTCCTACTGCAATCTGTCCTCACAAAAGACAGCACCTTCTTCTGCAGATCATACTCCACATGCACGTTTTGCTGTGCTATGTTCCCAAATATGGAGAAGCCTTCGATAGGGATGATCGCGCTGCACAGCACGCCGTTGCCCACGAGCACGAAACTGTTGATGGGTGGCATCACCCAATCTGCACCCTTGAAATGGAAGGTCACGTCCGGCAATCCCTCGAGATCGCCGGAATCCTCAACACTGTAGCACAAACTGAATGGACGGGGTGGCGATGTTTCTTTCAGTTTAATGGCCCTCTTCAGAACGGGCTCCAGCACTTCATATGCATCAGAGACCAACAGTGTCAAGGTGGTGCCTGAATCTATTATGAACCCGCCTTCGCCGGTGGCCGAAGGTTTGAATGTTCCTGGCGGTACGTGCAGCCTCTTCTTCCCGACACTTATACCGGTGAGAGTCAGGTAATAGAATGTCTCCTGCCCCAGAACTTTCACTATGGGAGTCCGCAGCACTTTTCCGTGGCCGGAAAACTTTGCATCCTCGCCCAATCTCAGTAAGCTGCTCGAATTATGGCCGTATGGGACTAAACAGTACGAGAATTTGTGGCCGACGGAGGAACCCAACTGGGAGATGAGAGATAGCGGGCCAGCTCCGAGGCCAACGAGCCCGGCGGCCGCGGAATAGGCCAAATTCCCGCCATTGTCATGGCCGCAACCGAAGCCGATCTTGGGGATCTTCACCTTCCCTTTCGAGCCTGAACTGAAGGAGAAGGTCTCAGAGGCGAGGTTGCCCTGCGTGTATGAGCCATCAGCATATTGATATACATACCGGCAGTGATTGTTGTGGCCGCAAGATTTTTGGCCTAGAGAGAGATCATTGCAGAGGGTGGAATTGCACCCCAACTTCTTGTAAGTAGACGAGCGGTGGGGATCGAAGATTCGCATCGACTGGTTGTAGCAATGTTTGCAAGGGCGGCATTGAGTCCATATAAGGTCGCTACCTGTGTCGAGGATCGCCAAGAACTCAAGCGGCGGTGAACCGATGGCGAGCTTAATGAGGTAATCTCCAGGGCCGGGGACCACCTTGGATTGAATGCCATTGGTGGACAGTCCAGAGGATAAGTGGGCATGCCTTAAGAGTGACCGCTCTGCTGCCTGCCTAGCACGGTCAGAGGGTGTAGAGGTTGGGTTATAGAAAGGTGAGAGGGGAGAGTCACGGTGGATGAGGCCTACTGAGAAGCCTTTGTGTTTTTGAGCTTTGTTGATAGTTCTTGCAAAGGTGGTGGTGGTGGAATATAGGAGGAAGAAGAAGAGGAGGATGCTAAGAAAGGAGGTGGTCATGGTGGTGATGGTATTGGTGGTGAGGATAGGCAATAGAGATCATGTGGATATATATATATATATATATATATATAGATATGTGATGATTGTAAAATATGGAATGGGATTATTATGTAAAGTGTATGGGGGCCCAAATTGTCATAAAATTTTTCTTGCTATTTCAATTGTGAGGCATCATTTTGGGTACTAATGTGTGTGAGTCTGTCACTATGTCCCAATGATTCTGTGTTGCCAGTTGTAGGAAATTAAAGGGTGCTTATTATATTAACTAAAAAGTTTTTGCTAAAAAAGAAAATTTATTAACTAAATTGGTGAAGGTATTCAAGGAAGAACATTGAATACATGGAACATTTGTTTCAAGAAATCATTACACCGTAAACATATTAATGACTAGATTTTCTTAAATATAATGATAGTCATTAGGGCTGTAACTAGGTCAAGTTTGTATCAGTACTGGACCCGAACCCAAATTCTCGGGTATGAGCATAAAAAGTGCCGACCCGAATAATATTCAGGTCGACCCAATGCCGACCCGAGCATTATGCAGGCTGTGTTTGCTTATGATTTTTTTCAGGTACCTGATTCAGTGTTTTATATGTATTTTTAGTAAACTTCTGAAATGATACGAATCCAGATTTAAGATTTCATTTCAATGACCAGACAAAACTCGAATCTGAACCCGATTAAGCACGATCATCTGTTATTTGGGCGGGTTCAGGTACACCCTGGTGGGCTAGTTTCCTGGATCGTTGACAGCCTAACTGTCATCTAGTGCCCAAAGACTGATTAGAAGCAGATATACCCAACAATTTTGGGTTAATTGAACACAAAAATCTGAAAACCAAATCCATCATCATCGTGAGTGAACTTGAAGCCAAATCATAATTGGGGGTGTCAACAGGTCGGGTTTGGTTCGGACCCAGGTGGGACCAAACCCAGATTTGATTTAAGTTGTTAATTAGTACCAGGTTAGGAATCAGGTCCAATCGGATCTACAGTAAGAGAAACCATACTAGCCCCTATAAAGATACATGAACCAAACCCGAACAGTAAAGTAATAATTTTTATCTTACAAGTTGTGGATCTTATTCAGAACTGGGGTCGGGCCCAGGTCTGGTATGAAATTTCATAAACCATACCCAGCCACATATATTAATCGGATCCTTTGAATCTGACCTGGATTCTAATCAGACCGCTTTGTTTATTACCAAACCCTGACCCTACAAGGTTTGGTGCAGGTTGGGGTCAAGACAAACCCGACCCAATATTGACACCTTTGTGGTACTCTTCATCTTCTGATAAAAAATCAATCAATCTAAAACAAAACAAAAAATTCAATTCACAAACGCAAAAGCCAGACGCTCTCTAAATTATATGGACCCAATTTATTTTGGGTAGGAACGAAAATCATAAAAACTTTTGTAGATACGTTTTATAACAACTCATAGGGCCACTTAAGCTTTGCTATTAATTGATCCATGAGAGAGAGAGAGAGAGTATAATTTACAGTATGAAGGAAAGAGAAATATATTTAAGGCCTCAGATACAAGCCAACATCCCTTCTACTAAGTATTAACATTTGACTAGAGTAAACATAATTTAAAGCCAGACAAAACAAAAAACAAAAGGAGAGGGGGAAGAAAAGAAGACAACAGAAGAAACAGGAGAGCCCTATGCCCTGGTGCAATCTGTTGGTGCAAAAGACAGTAGCCCATTCCCCAAATCATACTCCACATGATAATTCTGCTGAGCAACGTTCCCAAAGATTGGAAGATCTTTTGTAGGAATAATGGCAAGGCAGACGACTCCCTTCTGAACAAGTAGGAATCCATTGGAAGGAGGCAGCTTCCAATCCGCACCATCGAAGTGGAAAGTCATGCTTGGAAGCGTATCAGGAACAGTAGAGCCCTCATCCACTCCGTAGCACAGATCATAATTACTAGAAGGTGAAGCCACTCTTTCAAGATCTATAGCATCAGCCAATGCAGAAGACAGTGACTCATACACATCAGATAAGAGCATGATCAGTGTAGTCCCGGAGTCTATCACTATTGACCCTTGATCACCCAACTGATCAGAAGGCTTTGCTACACCAAACTGCAAGTTCAACCTTCTGCTACCAACGCTTATATCATTGAGAATCAGCTCGTAGAAGGTACCGCCGCGTCCTTGCGACATCGGTGTCTGCTGAACCTTTCCCGAGAAATCGGCATCGTCGCCAAACTTAAGCTCTCCGGTCGAATTCTTCTCACAACACGGAACAAGGCAGTAAGCAAATTTGTTACCAATGGAAGAACTCAGCTGTGATACAAGCGATAGAGGGCCACCGCCTAGGCCTACAAGGCCTGAAACTTCGGTATCGACAAAATTGCCATTGTTGTCATGGCCGCAACCAAAAGCGATCGAAGGGATCTTGACATCATGGCTAGCACCGGACTGGAACGTAAGGGTCTCGGTAGCAAGGGTCCCTATCGTGTAGCTTTTATCGCCATAAGCATAAGCATAAGAATAGAGGCAGCGGTTATCATCACTGCATGATTTTTGCGGAAGGGCCTCACAGAAACTGGTGCTACATCCCTGGCTCTTGTAAGAAGATGAGCGATGTGGATCGAAGATCGGAGCAGATTGGTGGTAACACGATTCGCACGGGAGGCATTGAGTCCATATAAGGTCACTGCCGGTGTCGAGGATGGCCCAGTAAGTGTGTGGTGGGGTTCCAATGGAGAGCTTCATTAGGTAATCGCCAGTAGCAGGGGTCACAGGACTCTCAATGGCGTTGGTGGTAGACAGTCTTGAACAAAAATGGAAAGAGCGAGATATGGAGCGTTCAGCAGCCTGCTTAGCACGTTGGGCTACAGTAGAGGAAGGGTCATAGAGAGGTGAGAGAGGTGAGTCACGGTGAACCAAGTCCAGAGAGAAACCCCTTAGCTTATGAATGGTGCTGCCAATTCTGGCTGAATTGATGGTGGAGGAGTGCAATAAGAGTAGGAAGAGGATATTGAGGAAGAAGGTGGCCATATTGGTCGAGAGAGAGAGAGAGAGAGAGAGTTGGATTTGGTTTTAGTTTTGTGGCATATAGAGAGAGGTGATTTGTGGGGGGTGATTACGGAAAGGATGGTAATCTGCAGGAAGATTTGTGGTATTTATAGAGTTGATTGTGGGGTGGTAATTATGGAAGGGATGGTAATCGGCAAAGAAGAAATGAAAGGTCTTTTGAACTGATTTAGCCGACCTTGCTTTGGAAGATGAAGAGTTGAGTAAGGAAAGTTGCCAAAATTCTTTGTATCTTTAACATTTTTTATATAGCTATTGAAGGTTAAAAAGATTGATTTGGGATGATATTGGGTGTTAGATTTAATTTGGTAATAAAGATGAATGTGGGACGATTTGCAAGGGAAAGGTTGTTGCTCGTATTAATGTGCGTGTATGGGGCTTGTTGGCTGCCTCAGAGGATTGGAAGGAATTTAAACAAATTATTATGAGATCTTAATTGCAATTCGTGTGTTTAATCGTAACGCTTATGTTTTCTCTCGTGTACTTACTCTCTCTCTCTCTCTCTCTCTCTAAAGTTGAATCGGTTATATATGTTCAATCCCCACCGCACATCCCCACATCTCTGACCAAGTGAGATCTACGGTGGGGATTGAATATAGCCGATTCAACATGACTTGGTTTACCCTCGCCTTATGCCAGTTAATTTCTCGATTAGGTCTAAATTTTGTAGCCATACGTGAACTAATATGAACCGTTGGGTCATGTTATGCAATAGAATGATTCGAGGTCACTGGGCTTAAGCCCTATATATTTTTTCAATCCTATGCTATGGATTAGACAGGTCTAGGGATGTCAATGGATCGGATATATATCCGACCTGATTCCATATCCAATTAGTTGGATTTGGTTAAGAAAACTGAATTCGATTAGTGATCAGATTTAGTTTTGGTTTAAGATTTCATAATTGAATCCAATTACATACATGTACCTTTTTAGATTAAGCATTAGCTTTTTGTCATCAAATCCGAATCCGAGTCCGTGACTGATTAGCTAATATTTGGATTTGGTTTAAGATTTCATAATCGGATCCAATTACATACATGTACTTTTTTAGATTCGGCATTGGCTTTTTGTCATCCAAATCTGAATCCGAGTCCAAGACTGATTAGCTAATATCTGGATTTGGTATTCGCTACATCTGACTCGAATTATAACTGTTGGTACAGTTCTGAAAACTTCGCCTTAAACTTTCATGTGTAGGACCATGCAGCTAGCCTACAGCATATGTCAGCTTCTTGTATGGCTGATGAGAAAATCTGACCCATATCCATGAACCGCAAGGTTGGTCCGACCTGAACATGCAGAATGCATCTATGTCCCACATATACAAAAGATTATATAAGATCATTAAGAGGGACTTTGAACTGGTTCATAGTTATAGGCATCAACCTGCCCATTTAAAGAATCAGTAATGTGGTCTTACCTTCACAAAATAATAGTTTTTGCTTGAAGAATGTGCTGCATGTTCTTAGTATTAAAATATATATAATCTCAGTTTCTTAATTTGCTAGAGATAATAATTATTTCTTTGAGTTTCATCCTCATAATTTTTGTGTAAAGGATTGTTAGAAAAAGAAAATAGTTCAAAGCAGACCGATTAATTAGAGGACCTCGGTTGAAAATCTAGATGTGTTTACTGTGATGTTTCAATAGGTTTGTGACCGTGGGTGACTTCTTGTCACCCAGCTGTATATTTATCCCGTCCACTGTTTATTGTTATTGAAATCAATAAGATTCATTCTTTATTTAGAAAATGTGAAGAAGTAATTGCCATGTTTTCTTATAATATGTCATCATATTGTATTAAAAATGTCATAAGAAAGTGAGTCTTATTGATTTGAATGTTACTTTTCAATTTGGGTTCCAAACACCCAAATTGAAACTCGAGGAAGGTCATTTTGATCAAATCTAATTAAAATCATGGTTGTACTCATGAATTGACCCTTAATTAGATTGTATTTGTTCAACATAAGAGTACAATTTTTTTGGGAAAATTTGGTGCATTGTAGACCATTCATTTTTCAACTGTTTCTACTGAACCAAACATGTAGTTGACATGAGGAAGCTCAGGTGTGCAGAATTTAATTAATTAATTTAAGTTTTTTGCCAGGGCATTTGGAACCAGCAAGGTTTGCAAATTTTTCAACTATTTTTTTTCAGATATGTAGAATCCATGAGACACGATATTTTAACCGCATTTTTTTATATTTTTTAGGGGGTTAAAAACTTTCTGTTAAGATTTTTTATTTTTTATTAATGGCATGTGTCATTTGATGGTAAAAGGGGGCTGATTCATGATCGATTCGATTCGATTTTTTTTTTTAAGAAAAGCAAATGTTATTTATTTATTCGGTATATATACATCTTTCGATCTTATAACACATATTGAAATGCTGTTATATTTATGTTACAAAACACAGAGGTAAGCAGTTCGCGATACGTAAAGTGATGGAGCCTAATAGGGAAAATGGGGATGGAATCGAATCCAATGCTAAATAGGCAACATATATATATATATATATATATATATATATATATGTGTGTGTGTGTGTGTGTGTGTGTGTGTTATATTACATTTAATAGTTTATTTTATGTCATTTTTTTATATATTGCACTTAAATTATATATTGTACATAAAATTATATATTTTATTTATACTAGCTCTCCGAGCCCAACACATTATGTTCGGGCTCGACTTGTTTCTGCTCAGCTAGCTACTCGTGGCTCAGTTCACCATCTATACGAGCTGATCATGAACGAGATCGTGACCAGCCGAACCGAGTTGAGTCACGAGTTGCTCGGTTCATTTACCAGACCCAGTTTAGATATTTTTGTCAAACTTTAGTTCCTAATTTAATGGGCTTCACCTAGGTAGGTTTGGGTTCCGAGCCAAGTAGATAGTGTAATATTTGTTAAATAACTAATAAACTTATTATATATAGTCCACATGTAACCGATATCCGATGTGTTTTTTTTTTAAAGGCGATATCCGATGTTGATGGCAAATAATAAGTTGCTTATCCATTGATTGTGACAATGGATCCAATTAGGTTGGATCTGCATCCCAAACTTCTTGTAGGCTGTATGTGGGTGGGCAGTATTGTGGGGCCTTTGAGACATCTAGGCTGTCAATTTTTCAAATCTGACGGTCCGGATGAGTTTACCAAATAAGCCACATAAGCACTGGCCTGGTATATTCCTTCCCTCCTCCCCTATCTTCTATGGTAGGCTGCTAGCGCTAGCCGTTAGAGAGAGAGAGAGAGGTTGTGTGGCACAGATTTCTCCACTAAACTGCCCCATTGCTCCCCAATACACACATTCAGTGAGTCTCATGGCTCTGTCTTTCTGAGAAAAAATGGCTCTCAGATTTTCAGATTCCTTTGCTCTCCGAAGACACCATCCTCCATCACCACCCATCGTTCCGATCCATGCGAGTCCACTCCTTACTTCAAATCATGTAAACTACTACAGTAAATGCTTTTCTTGTTCTGCAACTTTGCATCTCAATTCCACACTATCTGTTGAACGCCGCTCTATTGTATTATGCATAAAGAAAGCACGCCAAGGTCATTGTTTCTCTTTTAACAATTTTGTAAATGAATCATCTGTTGAAACTAGCAGAATATGTCAGCACCCACTTGAGGATTTTGGTTCTAGGAAGAGCATCAGTCAAGTTTCTCCGAAATTTGGTAGAAATAAGAGGTGCCCAACTAAGGATTTCCATTATTGTGGTGAATTCAGCAGAAAAGGAGGGTACCCATTTGGGATCTTCCACTTTTGTGACGAGTTTGGCAGGAAAAGAGTGTGCCCAGTTAGGGCTTCTACAACAACTGATTCAGCAACATTGCCTTTGCTTGGCAGTAGGAGCCCTCAGGATATCAACGTTTTGGTTGTGGGTTCAACTGGGTACATTGGAAACTTTGTTGTAAAGGAACTGGTGAAAAGGGGTTATAATGTGATTGCAGTAACTAGAGAGAGAAGTGGAATAAGAGGGAAAAACGGCAAGGAAGAGACGCTCCAACAGCTAAAGGAAACCAATGTTTGCTTTTCTGATGTGACAGAATTGAGTGCCCTGGAGAGCTCCCTTGAAGTTTTGGGAACCAGAATTGATGTAGTCGTTTCGTGCCTGGCGAGTCGGTCGGGCGGTGTTAAAGACTCGTGGAGGATCGATTACGAAGCGACAAGGAACAGTCTTCTTGCTGGTAGAAAATTCGGGGCCGTTCATTTTGTTCTGTTGTCTGCAATCTGTGTTCAGAAACCCCTCCTTGAATTCCAAAGAGCAAAGCTGAAGTTTGAGGCAGAATTGCAGAAGGAAGCAGAAAATGGGGATTTCACCTACAGCATTGTTAGGCCAACGGCTTTCTTCAAGAGTTTAGGAGGGCAGGTTGAGTTGGTGAAGGATGGGAAGCCATATGTGATGTTTGGAGATGGGAAGTTATGTGCCTGTAAACCGATTAGCGAAGAGGATTTGGCCTCTTTTATTGTTGATTGTATCTCATCTAAAGATAAAATCAACAAAGTTCTGCCAATTGGAGGGCCAGGTAAAGCATTGACACCACTTGAGCAAGGAGAGATGTTGTTCAAGCTGCTGGGCAAGGAACCCAAGTTTCTGAAAGTTCCTTTGGGTGTGATGGACTTCGTGATCGGCATTCTTGATTTTTTGGTTAAAATCTTTCCATCTCTGGAAGATGCTGCAGAGTTTGGAAAAATTGGAAGGTATTATGCTGCAGAAAGTATGTTGGTGCTGAACCCAGACACTGGTGAGTATGATGCAGATGCAACTCCCTGTTACGGGACGGATACACTGGAAGAGTTCTTCAAGCGGGTAATTAGAGAAGGTATGTCCGGCCAAGAGCTAGGAGAGCAATCAATTTTTTGATATCAGATATCAGACATAAGCTGTACCCGAGGAATAGTTATGCAGTTGCATTCTTTCTTTGGAAGGTGAGAGAGGCAGTGGAATCTTGGCTACAAAAGAATGAGCTTCTAAGGATTTTTCCTGCAACTGCTCTCTGATGACAAGTTGAATGCTTTAGTTTGTGGTGTCTATGATCAGTTGATATTGCCAAAAGTTAAAATGAGGTTATGTGCAAATAATCTACTATGAGTTTATCGTGTACACTTTGTTTTTCTGTTGATTTTTAATTACTCAGAATTTATTCTTTTAGTTCTTTTCCAAAGGACGTTGCATCTGTACATGATCTTGCTTCTATTACTCATCATGATAGAGAAACTTTCTCTCTGATGCCATTACCAGTCATTTGGAATCTTATGGATTCTTTTATAATCAAATGCTATCACCTTTGACAAGTTTTATTCTGGAGGTTAAGAACTGTTTAAGTTGCTTGAAATGAGCCATATATGTGGCACAAATATGAACAGATAATTTTGGGGGTTGCTCTGGAGTGTCTAGATGACTGGGATGATTTGGCCACATCCTGAAAGCTTTTTCCTCGTCAAGATTAGGATCGCATCATATATGTTGATGCACATATACTTGAAGGCATACCTTTTTCTTTTTTTTACCCAATTTTCGGTCTTGGTAGATTAGGATTAAGTTCAAAGAGCTAAACCGTGCACCAAATTTATACTAGATGATGTGGAATGCTGGTGGCAAAATTTGTACAAGATGAAAGGTCAGTTTGAATTGCAGTAGAATTCCATAAAGTACGCCCATTGTTCTCTAAAATTCCAGCGATATCTAGTTGGACGCTAACATGGACCTGTCATGTCTTGTGGGTCTTTTTATTTATAGTCAGTCTATTTTTAGCTCTGAAACCATTGTTCCTTGATTTAAAATATACTTGGCCTCCTAAGATTCTGGGAGAAAGAGAAGAACTTTTCATTGGAAAGTCCTCCTTCAAGGATACCATGGAACTTCCAAGTTAAAAGTTCTGTTTAGAGTTGTAGTGTCATCTTCGTTCTAGAAATAGAGAACCATATCCTGTATTTTTGGTATCTTCTCTAGATCAGTTGATTTCTGCAGTTTTTTTCGATGAAGTATTTCTGCAGGTTGATTGATAAAAAAAACCAGCAATTTTTTTTTCAGTGTTTCAATTCTGGAGAGCTTGTGGCAGATGATAACTCCATGTCAGAATAGCAAGTACCCAGAAATCCAACTAACTCTAAAAATATCTGTTCCAGCTCTGTTGGCCATGTGGGTCATTCAAATCAGATGTTGGCTGAGGTTGTTGTGGTGGACCTGATGATATGTTGAGAAAAGATTGAGAAACCTCTCTTTTTTATTACTCTTATAAGTATGTCTTGGTTGTGCAACCAATCTGGGTAATTTTGCTGTGCTTTAGGTTGAAGTGAACTCTTTGCTTCTTGCTCAAATCATCAATAGGGCAGTAACCAGTCTCCTTGGTACTTATTTTAGCATCTTCAAGACTGTCACACAATCATAACTGTTGAGCCTTCTTAAAGGTTTGATTGCATCTGCATAGAGGAAGTAATGCAGTTGCTGATGTTATCAAATAAATGGCTTTGGAAATGTGGCCCATTCTTGGACATCCACTCTATTGTTTATAAACGGATTCATGGTTTCTGTCCCTGGTCTGAACCTCATTAGTAATTTGCAGCAAGATTTTCAGTTTTTGTGTTACTGTTCTTTGTCCAAGAGAAAAAAGAGGCAACAGTGTAGTTGCCACTACCACTGTTGTTTCGTAGTCCAAACTATTATAATGGTAACTGCTAAACAAAGAAGAAAACCTGGTACACTATAAACAATAAACAATAATTTAGCAAAGGGCAAGCCTAGGAGTAGCCATGAGGGTTATGTCCTGTTAGAGTCTGTCCTTGAGTGGCTGAATGTAGGGTAATCTAGTCTTTTCAGCTTTGACTTCACTATATAATCTGGACTTCTTGAAAAAGGTAGTATGCAATGTTGAGGTTTGGTTATTCCAGGATGAGCTATTAAAACTTTTGTCATGATTGGAGAACACCTTGCTTTTGTGATCCAGTTTGAATGCTGTTCTAGAAGAGATGCTACTGTTATAGCAGTTTCTGGTGAGAATAGAGCATTTGGACATTTCATTTGCAAAGTAATTGCACAACAGAGTACAATAAGTCACTGATAGTCATATTTATTGATGGAAGAAAAAAAATACGCAAGTGTGTGGCTAAATGATGCTGCAAAGAGGGATATGATCCACTGTTCATGTCAGGCTGTGAAGTGTCAACTCTGATCCTTCATTGGCAGATGAGGCTCCCAAGTTGGGTAACCCATGGATCTGAACACCAGGCGTTTACTCTTGACCACAGAGTTTACAGAAATGCCGCTAATATTAGAGACCAGAAATGCTTTGCTGACAGTTATTTAGCCAATCTAGAATAGCCTAAAATTTTCACCATCACCCTAATCAAATAAGTCTATGCTATTTGCAAAGAAACCAAATCAATTATGTTATTTTTGTGAGCCCCCTGATTAAGAGATTACCATCATTCTTGTGAGGAATAAAGCAAACTTTGCCAGTTTAGTGAATCATATGAACAATCATTACTCTAATCAGAGTTCACTTACAGTTAGGGATATACAGTCTGTGAAACCATCATATCATATTTCTTTTTTTAACCTTGACATTTTTACACCCCACCATCAGTATTGTCACAACATATTTGGTGTTGAAACTTGAGCATCAGTGTCATCCTATGGCTTTGGCTCCTGAAAATTCATACTCACTTGTTAGCAAAGCACAAGAGTTTGACTTTTTGCCTAGCAAAAAAAAAATACGTGAATTTGGATTATTGAAGGATCAATTTAATTCTATGCAACTGATATGAGCCTACTTGTGGTTGTTGTGGCTTCTATCATCATTGTCATTGATGTTTTGTTTTGGGTGTTTTTGTTATTGTCCATAACAGACTGGAGAACAAGATGTAGACCATGCATAGACACTAGAATGATCTGTTCTGGCATGTTTCATAGGGCAGGTCCTTGTGGAGGTCCTAACCAAAATACACATATATACAAGAGATCACTGAATGTCCCTGCACTTTTTTTTCTCTTTTCTTCTGTAAGATGGATTTTGGTCAAAAGACCCCTTTGACAAGATGCAGCAACTCCAACCCCCTATTCAGAGAAGTACATACTCCAGTCTCCAACCAGAACTACTATTCAAGTCTAACCTCAAAAATCACTACCTTCCTATGCATCAGCAGGTTTAGAAATTTTTAGTTCTTGATCTTTCTCCTTTAGTGAGCATAGAGTTTAGTTTTATTGAATAGATTAATTTATCAGAAGCAGTAAGTTGAAAATTCTATTTAGAACTGTCCAAGGACTAGAACTTAATCTTTGATGCATACCTCTTTCTTAGCAGGGTTCTCCATTTTGGCTTCCTCTACCAAAATTGGCTCTTTCAGATCTGCAGGTTCCTTTTCATTTGCCTTATCTGTGTCAAGAAGAACATGACTAGAATTAAGTGAATTTGGAAAAAAAAAATTGAATCACTTAGAGTGAATAGTATTCCTTTTTTAATCAAGTGATTCGCTATGGACTTCAGCCAAATAAGCAAAAGAGCCAGTGTCTAATACCCATGTGTTAACTGAAACTACATTCAAGTCTTGTATACTACTGGTCTTAACCAATTCCATACCTACTCAAAGCAAGTCTGTACCAAACACAAAGGCCCATAAAAGTTCAACAACAAATGAATTGTGATTTAAGTAACTCAATTTTCATGATCCTTGGATGAAGCCCATGAATTGAACCTTCCTGCTGGGGTGCATTTCTATATGAACCATGGCTTCCATCTTATGCATATATTTTTTAGTTTCCAAATCCATGTTTGATGGGGTCCAGCTAATGGGCTTATCCATGTAGCATGTAGACCATGCTCATGTCGTAACTCCTTCAGACGTCTAAATAAGCAAAAGTCAATTAGGAAAATCGTGATGACTACCTTCTCTCTCTGCTAAAGTTGGTGCACCACCTGTCTCTGTATAGTGTTCATGTTTCTTATCATCTTCGCTGCTGGGTGACTCTTCATTCTTCATACTGTTATCATTATCATGTCCAGGATTTGTTTCTCTAGTAACTTCGTCCCCACTTCTGATGCCACCTTGATCTGGTCCAGGCCTCGGAGAGAAATACTCCAAGCCTTCTGCAGCTACTACATCAACTGACTCATCCTTCCTCGACGAGAAATACCTGTCCGGAGAGTCCCTGGTTATCATCTTCCCAGTGTTGGCATCCTCAAGGGAACTGTCATTATCAATCAAGCTCCCTTCCTTTACTTCACTGTTCTCAACTATGTCCTTCACATCTGTCACTGCAACTGCTGGCTTCTCACCTGCCGAGCTCCTGCTTCGAATGCTCGATTTCTTGTAAATAGCAGAGTTATCTCTTGCAACAGCATTCTTTGATCCACTGCATCCCATTATGAAGATAAGGGGAGCTCCACAAAGAAGAAGGGAGAGAGAGAGAGAGAGAGAGAGAGAGAGAGAGAGAGAGAGAGAGATCAGAGGCTGGAAATTGAAAAGCAGGAAGAGAAGTAGCAGAGGGAATTGAGATGGAAGATGAAAGGAGAGCCATGTCCTTATGGACACTGGTTTGCAAAGTTCTTGCCTTATTTAGTGTAAAGGGTTTGTAAGATTGCAACCGATTCAGTTTTGACCTTTTCTTTTCTTAGTCCTTGAGAGCTGTTAGGAGTTAGGACCCAAGATGATAGGGAGAGGGGGGACTAATTTTTCCCTTGATTAGTTGCGGGGTGTTTGTCTTGTTATATCTAATCCGGATCCGAACAACATTGTGGGCATTGGACCATATCATTTGAGCATGTTGAATTGGACCTTACGTGGTTAGTAATATCCAATTTGATTTAGTTCATGCATGGTGCAAACGAGTTGGATCTCCTATGGGAATCCAACATATTATTCCATGATTTGGATCTTAAAATAGAATCGGAACGTATATTTGGATCATATTCAAGCTTACATGATCACACTATTTTGGAACTCGGATTTGTGTGCATTTCCTGTCAGATGTACACTTGGGTCCTGATCAAATTTGATCCATTTGCACCTTTTACATGTTAAACTCTTGTTTTTAACCTTCTTTTTTTGTGGCATCCAATATGATCCTATCAAATTCAAATTCAAATTCCAATTCAGCTCCATCATGTCAGATCTGGATCCACGTTCAGGTTTGTTGCATAATAATTGGACCAACTTGTTTTTTTTTTGGATAATCCAAGGGAACACACCCAACCTCCCCCCACCCCTCCCAACGGCCTCACATTAGATGGTGAAAACACCCTTAAGGTCCCCCACCCACCCACAGGAAAGCCGTGAAGTACACCCAGCTTCGACCCCTCACCAAGGGACACCACCCATGGATTTGACAAATATCGCGAGAAATTGCCTGAAAGTTTAAAACGGCAATTTCTCGCGAGATTTTCAAACTTGTGACATCTCGTCAACTTGGTGACATTCATAAGTCGCCCCTGCCCCTGCCAGATAAGTAGAGCCCTTGTGGACGTATTTGGATTCACATTTGTTCCACTATGAGCTGGCCCATATGGCCATATCCCATCAGTTGCAACCCTAATTATTGAAGCAAGATTTTGTCATGGACCCAAACAGAGGTAAGTGTAGGTATGGGCATGGGGTGCTAGCCTGTTAAAAAAAAGGAAGGGCCAAACGAACCTCTAGACAGCCTCAAATTATTCTTCTTGATCTAGGTGGTGAAATGTAAACTTACTAACATCGTGTAGTTTTCATAATTGCGCCAAAATTGGGCGTCTATTTGTAAATTGTACTTTTTTTCTGAGGCCCGATTATTTTTTTTGAAGTTGTAAATTTCAAAAGACCACCCAATTTATTAGATTTTTATGAAAGGCCTCGCAACCTTTCATTTCAAGACTAAAATGGTGTATTTGGATTTATTTTTTTTTTACTTCTTTAGTGATCTTTTATAAAATTTTACCTTATTCTTCAAAAGTAAAAGAAGTCTTCTTTCCAAAGTTACTTCTTCTGTCCCACTTTCATCATCCCCATCGCCACTACCACCATTTCTCTACCATCATCATTATTTAGGGTTGTCAACAGGTAGGTTTTGGTTAGAACCCGACCCAGTTTTAGGGTATAGTATCCAGTCCAGACCTAGGACGGGTTCACTATAAGAAAAACTATACCAGACCGGATAAGAACTACATGAACCAAACCTGAATCATACCCTGTAAAACCATTTTTTTTTATCATTTTTATATTAAAAAATCACAAGTCTTAATCAAAACTCGGGTCCGGTATAAAATTTCACAAACTATACCTGGGTCCATGGATTAATCGGACCTTCAAGTCTGAACCCAGGTCTTAATCGGGTCTTATTATTTATCACTATACCCAGACCTTATAAGGTTTTGGTTCGGGTCGGGTCCAGGTAAACCCGACCCATTGATATCCCTCACTACAATCACTTCACCACCACCACCACCTTTACCAATACCACCATTACCACTATCACGGTCACCATCACCACCACCACCAGAATTGCCTACCATCACTACCACCACCATCATCACTATTGACATCACTGTCACCACTACCATTATCACCACCACTACCATCACCATGATCGACCTTCATGTAAGTATAACTTTTATGGCTTCTATTTGTCCATTACTCATCTTTGCTATGTGTTTTTCATAGTGTGAACCCGAGTTTCATATTCTTACCAGTCTAATGGCTGCTCCTACCAAGGGACAAAAATCAAAATAAGTTGGTTTAGTTTCTTAAAATTTAAGCAAAACAGTATTACTATAATGTTACTGCCTTAAAAAAATATTAAATTTTTTTTTACTTCAGTAAGATAACATTTTTGTAAACTATGTTAAACGATAGCAAACGTTCAAAAGGAAAAGGTGAAAGAGGAAGAATCCAACCATCTTGTTCATATTCATTCAAAAGGTTGGATAGCCAAACTAAAATAAGACATTCTTGAATATAGTTTCCCCTAGTTTTCTTCTCACGGCATAAACGCCCTCACCCACATTGGGAAGCAAAAAAAATCAAATATGCTTTGCTTCTGCCAACTGTAGAATCAAGAGAGGTGACGGCTCAGAAGGAAGGCAACCTTGGATAACGGCTTTTTCTTATTCTTTTGTTCTCTAAATTCCAACCCATTTTGTAACAAGGGTTTACTGAAATCCCATTGGTTTTCCAAATGAAAAAAGAAAAAAGTGTCGTCGATCTATTTAAAAAGTGATTCCTTTGAATGCGAAAGATCAACAATAAATATATATATATATATATAAACTTTGAAAACTACAGTGTGTTTTTCATAGATTTTTTATTCTTTTTTTTTTTAATATAACTGTGGATGTGATCTACATGTTTGGTTTTATAAAGACCAAATCTTGAACCATACTATTATGATGCTTAAACAAGATTTTTGTAAAGCTTTAAAATCAATGGTTCATAATCTTTCACAAATATTCAAGTATCCAAAAAATCACAAATTTACTTAAAAGATACATGATCCAACAATTGATTCCTAGCAAAATCATCATACCAAGTACATCTACATGGTTGGATTTGCTAAAAAGTGTTGAAAATGCCCATTTCACACGGTAAAGTTCACATTTTTAGTTTTCATATTTTAGTGACTTTATATATATATATATATATATATATATATATATATATAGAGAGAGAGAGAGAGAGAGAGAGAGAGATCAAGCCTTCCAACGTGTTTTTTTTATATAAAAATATGATCTTTTGAGTTATGAAATTTTGGCACATTGTGGGCCGCTGATTTTGGGCCACTTTAAAAACCTAATTACTTGTCACGACGCATGATTCAAAACAAGTTTTCTACTAAACAAACCATATAGATCACATTTGTAGTATTTGATTTACAAAAAAAGTTATTTCATTTTTAGAAAATAATGATTTTGACTCATTAGTTTCTTATCTTCATTAGTAGCCAGTATTTACCCTATATATAAATAGATCTACGTTGGATTGAGTTGATACAACTTTCACCTATGATTTCTAACTCATTAGTTCCTTACTTTCAATGGTAATATATATATATATATATATATATATATAGGGTATTTTTTGAGCATCTGCTCCCACCTACTAGAAGCTTTAAATTTTTAAAGTTTGAGTATTCTTTTGTTGTTGAGACCCTATACCTATGATCTACAATGATTATTTAGTGAAAAACATGTTTTGGATCATGTGATTATGGCATACATGTAAGTGTTTTTAGACCTTAAAAAACTCACAATGTACCAAATTTTATGACTTAAAAAACATATTTTGATGTCCAAAAACATGATTCCTATCAAATAAATTGTGTTAAGTACATCAAGTTTGGTTGAGAAGATGCAAACTACAACTATGATTTCTAGCAGGTGGGAGTAAGTGAGCACCATAGCATTAATATAGATCATGTTTTTTAATTAAAAAATTATTTTTTTAAGCCCTGAATATTTAGAAAAATCTTATACCATCAATCTTTTAAACCTTATAAAAACCTACTTGCATTTCATAATCCAAGAGCCAATTCCTAATCATGTAGAACACATTTGTAATGTTAAATTTAAGAAAACATAAAAAAACTCTTTGAAAGCTCAATTAATTAGCAGTTAGCTAGAAAAGTGATTAGCAGCTACCACCTTGAATGTGTGTGTAAGATCAATGGGTCGTCCTCACAAACTAGGTAATAAAGAAAAAAAAACTCAATTTAAATCAAGAACTTGATCACATAATCACTTACGTAGAACAAGAGCAAACCCTCCTTTAATGGCTATCCTGAAATCCATAAGAATAGTAAATCTCACGATCTTCATTATGGGTATGACTCTTTAATAAATAGAATGGAGAAGCCTAATGAATCTCATGCTTAATGGCTTTTGAAATTTAGCAACTTTTAAAAAATTTATATTTTTTTTATTTTTAGCTATTTTTAAATAATTAATTCTCTCTCTCGATCTCTCGACAAGGGCAATGTCACAAATGTCATCAAAATAACATCTACGTAATTTTTTTAAAACAATCTTAACCAAAATATTTGGGTGCACCAATGTCGTTCTTTCATCTTTAAGAAGTATATATATATATATATATATATATATATATATATATATATATATATATATATATATATATATATATATATATATATATGCATTTCCAGCATTTTTTTTTGCAAATCCAACAATGTGGATGTGCTTAGCATATTGAATTTGCTAGGAATCAACCATTGGATGGTTTATTTTTTTATAAAAAATGTAATTTTTGAATGTTTGAATATTAATGAAGATGATGAGCCATTGATTTTAAAGCCTTAAAAAAGACATGTTTATGCATCAAAATCAGATAATTCAAGAGCGGGTTCTTAGAAAACCAATCATGTAGATCACATCTGTACATTTATTCTCAAGAGAAAATAACAAAAAATTCATGAAAAATGTGGTTCACACATTAGTTCGATCATATTCTAGTGTATTAAACTTTAAACAATGGTAGCCACAGGGCTATGAAGTACCCTGTTCTTCTCTTGATATTCAAACGATATTAAAGCTCTAGTCAACTGTCAAAATGAGTCTCTCTTATGTAGGGGTGTCAATGGGTTGGGTTTGACCTAGACCTGACCCGTATCAAACCCTATAAAATCATGGTTTGGTGATAAATAAGAAGACTCGATTAGAACCTGAGTCAGACCTGAATGGTCCCATTAATATATGGAGCTAGGTATGGTTTGTGGAATTTTATACTAGACCCAGGTTCAACCCAAGTTTCAATTAAGATCTGCAATTTTCAATATAAAAATGATAAAAAATATTACTTTACCGGGTATGATCCAGATCTGGTTCATGTAATTTTTATAGGATCCAGGTGGGTGCGGTTTCTCTTATGATGAGTCCGATTAAACTTGGGTCCGAACCTGGTATCATCATCTGAAATCAAGTTTGGGTTTGGTTTCACTTTGGTTGGAACCAAACTCAACCATTTGATATCCCTACTCCTATGTGGAGACCAAAATAGATGCAGAATAAATGCAAATCTTTCCAAATCACCAAGCCCATAGGTTGCACCAATCCATACCAAGGCATAGATGGGTCCAGGTTGCAAAGCTGGATGTCAGGCATGACTAGGTTTTAAAATTAAGGTCTTTTTTTTTTTAAAGGCAAGCTGGGGTTAGTATGAACCTACCAGATATCTCTTAAGCCCCATGTGGCAAAGAGATTTGAACCTGGGCCTTCACCTTTGGCACAGACCCCGCTTACCACATGAGATACCACTTCGGTGGGGATGATAAAACCATAGTTATCAAAAAAGCTTACAAAAACTAGGGGTGGCAAAACCTGACACGACCTGCCAACCCGCCTCTAACCCGTTAATTAATAAACGGGTCGACCCGCCTAACCCATTTATTAAACGGGTTGGGTTCATGTTAGGGGTATGCCAACCCGCCAACCCGACTGACCCGTTTAATGCAGGTCAACCTGCCAACCCGACCCACCAACCCGGCTGCTAACCCGCCAACCCGTTTACCTGACCCAACCCGTTTATTAAACGGCACAGCCAACTCGTTTAATAAACAGGTCGGATTTGGGTTGAGGTATGCTGACCCGCCAACCCACAGGGTCGACCCACCAACCCCCCAACCCGACCCAAATACCACCCCTAACAAAAACCTTAAAGGCTCATTTCAAAAAGCATTAAAAAATAAAAAAGTAACTTGGGTGATTATTGGAGCAATTTCTTAAAAAGTCGGTTTCGTTTAAAGTATTTCAAAACTAAAGCCTCTATCATAACTTTGTTATATGTTTGTCGCCTATAAATAAATTAGAAAAAAATTAGTTTAGGGGTTCTGAAATTTCAAATATGAGCCAAACTTTTCTTGGAAACTGTTAAATAGATACATGAGGTCAACACCCATCGTATTGAAAAATGTGAGTTTCTTGGTTTTTTTATTATCCCTTAAAAACTGAAAAGTACTTATCTCATAAAAAAATGTAAACAGAGTAGAAACTTTTGGCTTAGACAGCTAGGCAGGTGGTCTATGTTCAAATCTCATGGGCATCGCTTTTTGTGCAAGCAAAAGCGAGGTGCTTCATAAGCCTAGTGAGTGAGTTTTATGCTGCCAAGACAGTGATCATAAGTACGACAGGGATAGCCAGCACTGCTAGATCACTGATCCCGATGATGGTGTCTCAGTTTAAATATAAAAAACAGTAGAAACTTTTAACCAAGAAGGTTACTGTTATAATTTGACGTCAGTTAAAAAAAAGTATGGCCTATATTTGAAATTTCAGAAATGTGTGATCCATATTTGAAAATAAGGGCAAAAGGTTGACCTGTGAATGAAATTTTCCAATAATTCAAGATACTTTTTTATCACAAAAAATCTACTTAATACACATTGAGGGCCGTTGTGATATCAGCAAACACATGGCAACAAATCTGTAAAAGTCGCTGCTTTTTAAATAATACTTTTTATTTAAAGCAATTATGCTTTAAAAGTGAGAAAACGAGTGAGATAAAAAGTCATAAAGCAATTATGCAAGTGCATAAAAAAAACACACACAAGGAATAACATAAATATCAATATAAAAAGATAAAAAATCAGTGTTTCAAAATGAGTTTTTAGCCTCAGTGGGGTGGGGCCTTGGCTGTTAGATGAACAGTCAAGGTTCGATTCTCATCTTTTTGCTCAAGCCGTAGCTTCCCAGAGGCAGGGGTCCTAGATTTGGAGTTTTATGCTGTCGACATGACAACGGTATAACAGGCTGAGCTAACATGACAATGTCTTCTAGCCCCGTGCGGTTTTTTCGAGTTATAAATTAAAAAAAAAAAAACTAGTTAAGCTTCCAGTAACTATGCTCTACTCACATCTTTTTGCACCCGCTTCTTTAGTAAGCAACAGTAAAACTAATGTTGCACGAGAGCTGAGCCAGAGCTAACTAGGTTGCACATAAGCCGAGCTTGAGTTGGCTAGCTTTTTTTACGTAGCAAAATGATTGTTCTAGCTCAAGTTGGACTTGAGAGATGCTGGTTCAGTAATTTCTGCAAATATAATATACTAAATCTGAATGGTTGGAAACATTGCACGCCTTCCCCGTTTTCCCTCTCTTTATTTATTACGACTATCTTTCGCTCCTTCCTTTCTCTTTTGTCGTTTGGGTCTCTCTTCTCTTCTCTCTCTTGTGGGTTCTGTTTCTGACACCCCCACCCATCTCTCTCTCTCAAGAGGATGGAGCGTCTGGATTTCGGAAAGATGGAATATGGGTACTTGGTTATATTTTGTTTTGATGTAAACCAATCACTTCAGTTTAATTACTGGGTGTTAAACTCTCTCTCTCTCTCTCTCTCTCTCTCTCTCTCTAGATGCAAACATTACAGGAGAAGATGCAAGATAAGAGCGCCGTGTTGTAACGAAGTGTTCTCCTGCCGGCACTGCCATAACGAGGCTCTGGTGAAATTCTGATGCCCACTGTTTACTTTTGTTTAGTTACCTTTGATTTTTGTGGGGAATTGTTTGGAACTTAATGGTGTTCTTGTGTTTGGTGAAGTTGTGTCTTTTGTTGGTGTGTTTATTGTCAGCTAAATTTTGTGTTGTGATTGTTGTTCTGATACTGTTATGAATCTCAGAACCATTGGAGCTGTCGTGATCCCCATGAGCTCGTTAGGCACGATGTTCGGCGTGTAAGTTTTGTGTTCATCTTCTTGGTGATCTTTTCCTGTTCATCCATTTGTTGAATGTGATTGCTTTCTCTAGTTTTCTCTTATTGATTTTTTCAAGTTGAAAGTAGGCTTATTGTGGATAGACCGTTTGGTTTTCTTGTGATTTGTAGGTCATTTGTGTGGTTTGCGATACCGAACAAGATGTGGGTATTGGAATTTCAATCACTCTGCCACGTTTTTCTTCTGATTTCTTGCTTACAAGATGGATTCGTCTATTCAGGTTTCTCATGTATGCACAAATTGCGGAGTTAAGATGGGGGAGTATTTCTGTGAAGTTTGTAAATTCTATGATGATGATGTAAGATCATGCTCCTTTCAATATTTCCTTTCCGAGATTCATCACCTTCTTTTGCCATTCAGAAAACAAAAGATTCATCACCTTCTTTTGCCATTCAGAAAACAAAAGATTCATCACCTTCTTTTGCCATTCAGGAAAGAAAAGATTCGGCATCTTCTTTTGTATTCTGTAGTTTAGCATTTTGGATGCTTTTCATATCTAATATTTAAAATAAATTTGAATGTCTTCTTTGGTGTAGACTTCCAAGGGACAATTTCATTGTGACGACTGTGGCATATGCAGGTTAGTTGTTGGGAGTCTTGCACTTTTCTCTTTTCTTATTATAACTATTTAAGATCACTGATTAAAATTAATGTCTGATATATTTGACTCCTTCCTGTTTGACAGAGTGGGAGGGAGTCTTAACTTTTACCACTGCAAGAAATGTGGTACGTTTTTCCATTTTCATTTACATCTTGAATTGTTTTCTGCTGTTTGCTTCACAACATGAACTGTCAACCGTTCTTGAGAAGTTGTTAGTGAACATGAATTTATGCCCTACTTAGAGTTGAAGTTTTTTTTTTGTTGGTAGATTGATGATATAAGAATGATTTCATAAATCCCTAAAGTGTTTTTTTTTCTGAATTGTGTCAGTTAGGAATATTGGATATTGCTCTTTAACCAATGTAGTTTGTCAATTTATCCTATTTATCCTGGTAAGTGGTGCACAAGCACTCTCTTAACTCTTTGTGCTTGTGTCCTGATGATAAAATGGATCAGAATTCAGGCCTGGAATTTTTTGTTCCGAACTTCCTTCTGGTTGACTCTTAGGAGAGTTAATTCCTATAGGTTGTATGAGAACTGAACTAATTGTTCATGGGAATGCGATCACTTCAGATCTTTGTTATTAAACTACAGGGAACTTCATAAAGTTTTGTATTAGATGGTCTTATTTTTTTTTTTTCTAAAGCAGAAGCCTTTTATTGATTAAGTTAACGGCTGCATAGTAGAAAAGACCTCACTTGTCTAACAAATATCTCTTTATCTCTTGCAAGTTGCAACAAATCTATTGCACTCCCACCAATCTCCTAGTTGTTATTGCCTCAATTTTTTTACCATTTGGTGACCAATCCCGGCAGGCCTATGTACACTTCTCTATTTCGTTTGAAATCCTCTAGTTATGATCAAGCAAAAGATGCCAGCAAACCATGATCTTTTCCAGCAAAGGAGGATATGGCTTGCCAGTTTGCATTTTGACAGTTTAATGCAGGAAGCAGGGTTCACATCTTTCATTTTAAAAATTCAGATATTCAAGTGATGTAAACTATAGTTTCTTCCATGAAGGGTTTGATTGAATCTCAATTGGAACCTACTTGTGCTATTGCTATCTCATAGGAATATTTTAAGGCTTATAAATGTTTTCATCAAAAACAGGTTTGGTTTTAGTCATGCTCTTGTCAGTGCATGTTATTCTCTCTTCCACTTCGCCAGTAGGATTCTATTAGTCATATGTTTGAATCTGTATTATACACTGTTGTCATTTGTTGTGATATGAGGGATACAATGGTCTCTATTCTTTTTCCTGAATTTATTTACCTTAATACTTGGTGTGTGTAGTTTTCTCTTCCCCTGTCAAGGAATGAAATCCTCACTCTATTGCACATATTGGATTCATTTTGTTAGGATAAACAAAAACATCAATTTCCACATGGTTTATTTGCAAATACATTTGTAGAAGTTCAGTGGAAAATTAGCTCCATGTTTCCCAGTTCTGATGTTAATCATGCCTACTTGCACTCACATTTTTTGCAGGATCTTGTTACTCTGTCTCATTACGTGATAACCATTCATGTGTGGAGAATTCAATGAGGCATAACTGCCCAGTTTGCTATGAGGTTTATCTTCTGTGTCTCCAATTATTATTTTGACAGATTTTTAACTTTTGCTTTCCATATCCATCCTATATGTGGGCTGCTGTGACTCCTTTGATTTGCTTGCTGATGTAGAGTTTTATCTACCATTCATTCTCTCCCTTGCTTAGAATTTAATTTTGGTTATGCGACTTTCACATTGCAGTATCTCTTTGATTCCTTGCTAGATACAACTGTATTGAAGTGTGGGCACACAATGCATTTCGACTGTCTTAATGAAATGAAGGAACATGAGCAGTAAGCCTTCACATTTTAAGTTTTATTTTGTTAAATGTTCTGTTGCATGATATTTGCATTTTTGGTTTTGGTTTTCAATTTATTCATTGTTTTGTTCTCATTGTAGATACTCATGTCCAATATGCTTCAAGACAATGTTCGACATGTCAAAAGTCTGGAAGAAGATGGATAATGAGGTCTCTCTCTCTCTCTAACTTCAGACTGAAATTTTCTTCAATTATTAATGAAAATTATCTACTAATGATTCAAATATAGATTTCTTTGATGTTGGCATCTTCTGTTCTTATCATGTATTTCTCAGTTTCTCTTGTTATACCTAGAGACATAGATTTGCAGAACGTTGCCCTGTATCAGATTAAATTTTTTTCTAGCTTGCAAGATGTTCTCTTTTTAGCAAAATTTGGTTTTCTTTTCGATCAAGGTAACATGCCAATGCTACAGTACGACATTGCTAATTTTTTGGTGGCATTTTTGTATATCATCTCATGTATTTTCTTGTTTTTTTTTCATTTTACCATTGGTTGTATCTCATGATTTTGGTCATTAATTTATCCATAAAAGCACAAGTGAAGGAAACATGAGCCACTAGGAATGTCTTTTGTTTGATCATGAAAAACAATTTCAACTCAACTATCCTCATCATTGCATTAAATCTGATCACTGGCATTTTTAGAGTATTGCTTTAGTTTGGAATATTAAACGCCATATGTGGCATGAATGCGAGAATGTATCTACACTCGATCCTAATGCTTGCTAGCAAGACAGCTCTTTCTTTCTTGGCTAAAAATGAAATGTATGTTTTTTTTCTTGGGAATTTGCTGGTCAAGCCACTGACAGAAAAATTATAAACCTAAATGTCCTGAGAAGTTAAGATGACTTGCTTTCTTGTCTCTGAAAATCGCTGGATTGGCCACAGTTGAAATGATATGCACCTCTGTGATAAAGAATGATTTATTTATCCATATGTGTTGCATATCCAAATACTTTTTCATAAGTTGGATCATTCTGATTGTTCCTGAAAATATATTAATTACTATGAGCATTATTGAAACAGATCAAATCTGTAGAATCATATTCTGAGAGGGCTGACCCATCAAGGGCTTATTATTTTAACTGAGCATTATGAGATGAATGACAAGATGAAGACTGCAAAGCAAGATGTTTGAGTTCATTAAGAAACATGATGGTGGAGTCAGGAGGATCAAAAGTCCATGAGAAAAAAAAAAACACATTATATCTTGAGAGATGAGTTATCAAGTAGGAACCTTAGAAAGTTATGGTGAGCATAAATTTAAAATTGAGGTTGGCCCTAGAGAATGCACAAGGCACATCTCCAAGGGCATGTTTGTGTGCCGTGGAAGAGAGCTCCACAGCATCACTAGCCGCGGAGCTCTCTTCTGTCTGAAGAAGGGGTTTCAGCAGAAAGGGGGGTGGCCATTGAAAACAAGGTCCTCTTTCTGAAAGTTAAGAGGATCTCGTGTTTGTGTTCCCATGGTGGCCCCACGGAAATGCATGGGATTATGCTTTACCAAGAAAAAAGGTGCCTAGGGAAAAAAGTCATGTAAGATGTATGAGAATCAAAACAAGTAAATGTGAGATCACATATAGGTGAAAAAGTATGATAAGGACATGCTAAATGAATAGCAGGTGAAGAAAATTAAGGACTAAATCAATTAAATATTTAATAAATCATATCAATGATAACTAGCTTTACAAGATGAAATGTTAAGAAACATAATACCAATATATGCATAGAGTATTTTTAATGAACTGTCCTGTCTGGTTGGTTGTGCATTATTCAACTAGGTATTGGCTTCAATGCAGATGCCTAATGATTATTGTTGAGAGTAGGTGGTTTAAAGTTAATCCTTCTTAGTTTTGGAGGTTATTTGAAAAGTTATTAAATATTGGACTTGGATGTAATTTATTAATTTGGACTCTCTCTATTTAACATAGAGAGAGCCCTAATGTCGATGAAGTGAATTAAGTTTTCTCTTTATGTGCTGCCGTCTCTCTCTCTCTCTCTCTCTCTCCCTTCCTCCTCTCTCTCTCTCTAACCAGGGTTCGGTACAACATCCTATATCATTCTACATGGTATCAAAGCATCGATCGTGGGATCTTACTCGATCGTGATCAAACTGTTGCCGAGTTTCTCCCTGCACCAACGAAGAAATTTTTTTTCTTCAGGTTAGCTGCTTGTGATTTCTGTGTAAGATCTGATAACAGATCTGGGATTTGACCAAGGTCATGGCCCAGATCTGTCATCAGATCTAAGGAACAGGATGCGTGCCTCTAGTTTCCTTTTTTTTTTTCCTCCGTGATTCTCTGTTGCCGTGATCTCCCTGTTGCCGTGATTCCCTGGTACCGTGAATCCTTGCCGTGATTTCCTGGTGCCGTGATTCCCTGTTGCCGTGATTCCCTGTTGTGATTACTATTGCTGTGATTCCTGTTGCTGTGATTTCCTGCAATCTTCTTGTCGATATTTGTTTATTTCTTGTCGTGACTTCCTGCTATTTGGGAGAAACAGCAATTGCACTTGTTGTGCTGTGCTGGTGATTAAGATATGACTGTCGAGCTCTATATGTCTGGGAACAGCCTCTGGTATGATTCAATTTATGCATATACAGAGTTGTGTTGGTCGTGACTTCATGATGTGCTGAAGAAAAATTATATTTTGGAACTATTACTCATGTGTATGGGCTGCTGTTCACTAATGTCGTGGAAACTGTGTTGAGAAAGTAACTTTGTTGTGGGTTGTGGATTCTTATTGTCGTGGTTTTGTGTGTGTGAACAGCTGCTGGTTGTCGTGTGAATGTAACACACGCTATCCCCTGTATTGGTTGAAGTCTCTCCAGTTTTTTGTTTGCTGAAATAGAAGTATATCTTCAGTATGGCTGAAAGTTCGAAATGTGATTCCAAATTGGAACATGTTGGAGAGTATAAGGCATTTGCCAATCCCTTTTCGTATGGATCTTCTGTAAGGTTGAATGAAACTAACTATGCCAGGTGGTCCAGAACGTTCATGATGTCAGTATCTGGACATCGTAGAAAGCATATCTTGCTGGAAGAAGAACCCACTGAAAAATTGGGAAAATATGCTACCTGGGATGAAGATAATGACATAGTTATGTCATGGATCATGAATAGTGTTGAAACCCACATTGCAGATGGTTTAATTTATTATAATACAGCCAAGCAGATGTGGGACAATCTTAGAGATACGTATTCACAAGAGACCAATGTGAGTCGTATCCTGCAAGTCGAACAAGAGATATATAATTTACAGCAGGGAGATCAGACCTTGGCCCAGTATTATGCATCAGTAAAAGTTGCGTTTGAAAGACTCAATGCTCACAGGCCTCTTTGTTGCTCGAAGCAGAAAGATCATCAAGAACAGACTATGGTTGCTCGGTTTCTTACAGGTTTATCTTCAGAATTTTCTGTTGCAAAAGTCCAAATGTTGACTGGATCAGATGTGCCTACTCTTGCTGATGCATATAATCGCCTTAGTATACTTGCGATATCTCTTCCACAATCACAGCCTGTGACCCAGTCATCTGCTCTAGTTGCCTCCTCTGGTTATGGGCGTGGAAATATTCAGAATATCAGAGGACGAGGTCGTGGACGAGGTATAGGAGGCAGAGGAAAGCTTCAATGCACATTCTGTGGAAAATCTGGACATTTAGAAGATCGGTGCTGGGATAAACATGGCAGGCCAACCTCTTCATCATCAAATTCTTATGCTCCTAAAGCAAATGTTACTACTCTTGAGGCAACAAAGGTACAGGAAAATATCTCTGCTGGTGACAGTAGTATCACCCTCAGTCGTGCTGAATATGATGAGCTGATAGCCCTTCGTTCTGTGAGTTCCATCTCTCCTGTAGCTGGTGTTGCCTATTCAACAGGAAATCACCTACATCCAACAAACAGTAAGTGGATTATTGACTCCGGTGCATCCAGACATTTGTGTGGAAATTCTCTTGTTTTTTCAGATCTAAATGATATTAATGCTCATCGAGGAGTCTCATTAGCCGATGGGAGTTCCTCCCCTGTTGTTGGTCAAGGCAATATTTCTATATCCTCCTCATTACAGTTGCAAAATGTTCTTCATGCTCCAAACTTTCCTCTAAGTTTACTCTCTGTTAGTTGCCTTATAAAAGAACAAAACTGTAGAGTAATATTTGATCTGATGGGGTGTCATTTTCAGGATTTGCTGACGGGGAAGAAGATTGGTGGAGGCTATGAAGCAAATGGAGTTTACTACCTACATCATCCAATGGGTAATGTTCATGCTGCCGTGGAACATTCATCCAGTCCTGTTCAGTGGCATCGTCGTCTGGGCCATCCTTCATTGTCAAAGCTTCATTCAGTCTTTCCTCAAATTCCTTCCACCACATCATTTCAGTGTGAAGCTTGTCAACTGGGCAAGCATCATCGAAGCTCGTTCTCTTCAAGTCAGAGTCAGTCTAGTAATAAAGTTTTTGAACTTCTTCATGCAGATGTATGGGGTCCTAGTAAGATTCCTACTAGGACTCAGTGTCGTTACTATTTGGTTATTGTTGATGATTTTTCTAAGTTGTCATAGGTGTTTTTAATAAAGGAACGATCTGAAGTTCCACGTATTATTCAATCCTTAATTCTTGAAATAAAAACTCAGTTTGAATCTATTGTCAAGATTGTTCGCACTGATAATGCTCTCGAGTTTAAATCAAAAGGTCTGTTACAATTTTACCAAGATAATGACATCCAACCCCAAACTTTCTATGCCTATTCTTCTCAACAAAATGGTGTGGCTGAGCGAAAACATCGGCACTTGCTTGATGTTGCCAGGACTATTATGATTCAATCCAATGTTCCTGCGTTATACTGGGATGATGCGATTACCACTGCTTGCTATCTGATCAACCGCATGCCTTCGTCTTCTGTGGGCGATCAAATTCCATTTCATATCCTAAAACCTAATGCCCCACTCTTTTTTTTTTCACCCAAAATATTTGGATGTGTTTGTTTTGTACACAAACTTGGCCCTGACCGTGATAAATTAGTTGCTCAAGCTACAAAATGCATATTCATAGGTTATCCCAAAAATCAAAAGGGATATCGATGTTATGATCCTATTTCTCGCCGAGAGTATGTCAGTGCGGATGTATCTTTCTTGGAATCCACTCCATATTACTCCAGTGCCGGTTCTCCACTGCAGGTTGATCCAGCTGAGTCTTTTCCATTACCTATACCTCCTTTTCCGTTGGAGTCTGTGCCCTCACTACCGAACCAAACTTCATCCGCTTCCAGATTTCATAATCCTCCATTGGTATATGTGCGTAGAGCTCCATCTCCGCAAGAGCCTTCATCTTCTTCTTCCCCTGAGGTAAGTTCTACTGACAATAGTGATCTTCATGATGATGATAACAAGCCTATTGCTCTACGAAAGGGGACACGACAATGTACCTTATATCCCATATCTCATTTTGTCTCCGATGTCAGAATTGGAAATCAGATGAAGTCTTTTATTTCAGCCTTATCTGCTGAAACTATTCCACTGAACTATCGGCAGGCAGAACTTGATAAGCGATGGAAACTGGCTATGCAATAAGAAATGGATGCTTTAGTATCTCAGCATACATGGGATCTAGTTGATTCCCCAACAGATGCTGACATTGTTGGATGTAAATGGGTATATACAATAAAGTACAAATCTGATGGTTCTATTGAAAGGTACAAGGCCAGATTAGTAGCAAAAGGGTATACTCAGACATATGGAATTGATTTCTTTGAAACTTTTTCCCCTGTTGCACGGATGGGTACAATTCGTCTTGTTCTCTCAGTAGCTGTTCAGCATGGTTGGAGTTTGTACCAATTAGATGTGAAGAATACGTTTCTATATGGGGATCTATCTGAGACTGTTTACATGCAACAACCTCCAGGATTCGAGGTTGAGGGGGAGTGTCAGAAAGTGTGTGTAGATTGAGAAAGGCGATTTATGGTTTGAAACAGAGTCCTCGCGCATGGTTTCAAAAGTTGTTTGAAGTGATGTCACGCTTTGGTTTTAATAGGTCAGCAGCCGATCATACACTATTTATCAAGAAAACTAGCTCTGGCATAGTTGTTATGGTGGTATATGTGGATGACATTATTCTTACAGGAGATGATGTGAAAGCCATTGAAGCCACAAAGGCTCATCTTCAAAAACATTTTGTTACAAAAGACCTTGGTTCACTGAGGTATTTTCTGGGTATAGAAGTTGCCAGGAGTCGTGAAGGGATGGTTTTGTCTCAACGGAAATATGTTCTTGACTTATTAAAGGAAACAGGAATGTTGGGAGCCAAACCAGCAAATATTCCCATGGACCATAAAGTTCAGTTGTTTGAAGAAGCGTAAAAAACGGTTGATAGCAAAAGCTATCGCTCCCTAGTAGGGAAGCTATTGTATGTGACTGTGACCAGACCGGATATTGCTTTAGCAGTAAGCAAGGTTAGCCAGTTTATGGACAAACCAACTGAGGTACACTGGAATGCAGCCATTATGATTCTCAGATATCTAAAATCTTCTCCTGGAAAGGGGTTATTGTTCAGGAAAGGTGGAACTCTGGAGATAGTGGCCTATTCTGATGCTGACTATGCAGGATCTGTAGTGGATAGAAAATCTACCACAGGATTCTGTGTGTTTTTGGGAGAGAACTTGATCTCATGGAGAAGTAAGAAACAAAATGTGGTTTCTAGGTCAAGTGCAGAATCAGAATATCGGGCTATGGCCCAAACAACTGCTGAAATGATGTGGGTTCGTACTGTTCTTCATGATCTTCAGGTGAAGGTTTCATCTCCTATGACCATGATGTGTGATAACAAGGCTGCAACATATATAGCAAACAATCCTGTCTTTCATGAGAGAACAAAGCACATTGAGGTTGATTGTCATTATGTAAGAGATATGGTCCAAGCTGGACATATCAATACCAAATATCTTAAGTCAGAAGATCAAGTTGCAGATATGTTTACAAAACCCCTTGCTAGACCAAATTTCTCAAAATGTTGTGACAAGCTGAACATGATTGATATCTATGCTCCAGCTTGAGGGGGAGTGTTGAGAGTAGGTGGTTTAAAGTTAAACCTTCTTAGTTTTGGAGGTTATTTGAAAAGTTATTAAATATTGGACTTGGATGTAATTTATTAATTTGGACTCTCTCTATTTAACATAGAGAGAGCCCTAATGTCGATGAAGTGAATTAAGTTTTCTCTTTATGTGCTGCCGTCTCTCTCTCTCTCTCTCTCCCTTCCTCCTCTCTCTCTCTCTAACCAAGGTTCGGTACAACATCCTATATCATTCTACAATTATAACATATACATGATGAAATAGTGACTAATAGAACTGCCCAAAATCAGGTGTTCTGTTTCCTGTTGTCATCTGCACAAAAGTAGGCTTTGTTGGAATGATGTAAAGATGTGGGCATTCTGGGAAAAAATTTCATCACAGTTTGTGGCAGCAAACAGCTTTTCACACTCAACAACTCAGTCTATAACTGATTTTTCCAATCACAATCATAACCATTTTCTAAGGAATATGTCTTACGCCCTGTCAGTCATAAGCACTCTTAGTCTAAGATGTACAAATGCCAGTATTGCACCTCTACAGCCTTCTTGAGGCCTTTTGCCTATTCTTCCCTCAGAGAGAAATTACCATGATCATGTCGCAGTGTGTTTTCTTAAAGTTCACAAATATTACTGATTGTAAAACTCCTGAATAACTGATGACTGAATTGTGGCACTTCCTGCGACTCATAATTGCCATTGAGCGCAGATGATATATATATATATATATATAGTAGTGATTGCTTAATGTCCCTACTTGTTATTTTTTTGGTTGTGGAGGTAATCAAGGCGGATTGTGTTGTACAGTTGTAGTGCATTATTTCTTACATCATGGTCATCATTATGCCTGGTCTCACCTACAATGGGTTCAGCTTCATAGATCCTCTTCTCTTCATCGGGTGTTATGTTTTTAATGTTTTGCAATATTTGTTTACAGATTGCTGCAACAATCATGCCTGAGGATTATCGGTACAAAAAGGTACAAATCCATCCTTTCTTCCTTAAGCTATGCCCTATTGGGGCTGGTAAATAGTTGATTGGACCAAGTTTTCCTTGTTCAGGCTTGGTCCCATTGCCAGCTCAAGCTGGTGTCAGGTTCACAACAAGGTCGATGCAAGCCTGAGACAAGCCAGCCACCATGAGCTCCAGTTGAGCCTGAGCCGGCTTGTTTAAACTAAAAAAAAAAAATTGTCATTGTAGTAAAGTTGGTGAGAGGAATTGAACCCCTGATGTCTTGTATTATATGCAAACCTCATTTTGTAACCAGCTCTTCTATACTGTGTTATGTCAAAACCGGCCCTTGTTCGGCCTAAGCTGATCAGCCATGGCAACCTTAAACAGTTTATTTTATGAGCTTGAACAAGCTTGTTATTGTGCCCATTTTTTAAATGGCTTGGATCATTTACTATATGGTGAATCTTATGATCTGTTACAGGTTTGGATCCTCTGTAATGACTGCAGTGCCACCAGTGAAGTTTTCTTCCATGTAGTTGGGCAGAAATGTGAGAGCTGCAGCTCATACAATACACGGAAAATATCACCACCAGCTGCCAATTTAGTAACTTGATTCAACAGCAAATTGTTGGTTGAAGAAACCTCACAAAATTCTTCAAGCTATCTGATTGTTGATGGTCGTATTAAAACAGATTCTGTATTCTATGAAGCCATTTGGTGTTTTTTTTTCTAGGAACCAGTACTTTTATTGTGGCCATCAACAATTTTTGATGGGTTATATTGAAAAGGTGCTCTCAATATAAATAAATTATTCATGTATCAATCAAGGAAGTAAATTCATCATAAAGGTTACTTGTTTGGATTGTTCGACTCTCTCTCTCTCTCTCTCATATTATATTATATTATATTTCTGTTCATTAATAAAAGTTAGAAAATTCAAGTCTTCAGATTCCTCATCATTGCGATAAACAGCTTGCGGTGGAAGCCCGCCCATAAATGAAAGATGCACCAGATCTATGTTGGTTCACTTTCATGGCAGACAGGGCCTCTTTCTTAGAAGGGATGAAACAAATATGTCCATGAGAAATATGTGATAGGACAAAGTAATAATTGCAAAAAGCAACTTTCCTGTTAAAATTGGTTCATAACCCTCCCCTCATGGAGAGAAGCATTTTCCCTCTAAATTGGACCTTTCAAAGGAAAGAGTCTTCCCTTGAGTGGGAGTGTAACAAACTTTTAATTCTTCTGCATGAGTTTGCTTGAGTTAGTTACTTTTCTCAGCGGCTAATATGCCATTAAGACAGTAACAAATTTTTAATTGTCAAATAGGGCTGATAAACGAGTTGAATGAGCCGAGCTTAGGCGGTTCGGGCTCGGCTAGTTAGGGTACACCCTTACTCGGGCTCAGCTGCAAGCCAAGCTAGCTGTTCTTAAAAGATGTTTCTTAAGTTTTTTTAAAGCTTGATAATATAAAATATATATATATATATAATATGTGAATATACAAATATAATATATGTAAAACGAGCTGAGCCGAGTTTGCTATGTTCATAACTGGTTCATTTACCTAAATGAGCTGGCTCGTGGATCTGCTCACTGAGCATACTATGTTCGTAGACGGCTCATTTACTTAAATGAGCTGGCTCATAGCTCTGCTCACCGAGCTCACTTTATGTGCCAAGCCGAGCCGAACAGCGGGCTGCTCTTCTTCATGGTATGATTTTCAGGACATGTTTGGATGCACCTATTTATCTAGATATGTGGGATAATCTCGGAACCTGCATTGAACTCCGCAAAGTGATTTCCCAACACTACCATTCGGGGTGCATCCAAACGGCACCTTAGATGCAACCACTTGCATGAACCTTGGATTAGATGGGGTGGTGAACTGCATGTGATTTGCGAAGGCTTGAATTGCCTCGTTGAAGAGAGGACTCTTGTTGTCTTGCTTTGTAAACCATCTGACTTGTTAGAACCAGTGTGATAAATATCGCGATATCTTCGTAAATATCATGAAACTATCAGACTATTTTGTCAGCTGTTTAAAACACTTTAAAAATATCATGGCGCATTTATTTTTCTGAAAATATCAGTTTTTTCTTGAGAAAATAGTCTTTTTCTTATTTAATATTGTTTATTTATATATATATATATATATATATATATTTCCTAAATTTTAAAAATATTTGTGTTTGTCAAGTGTCAGAAAAATGGTGAAAAATAATTTCTCAAGGGGAACTTTTCGGCCGTTATTTTGCCATTTTAACTTTTATCAATAAGGTCAGTGACTGTTTGTATTGTAAACTCTGCAAAAGGCCATCTAGTGCTGAAAAGGCATCACCGCCATCCATCATTGTCATCGCCACCATTCATTGAATACTCAAATGGGGCCTACACCGTCCATCGTTGTCATCCTCACCGTTCGTTGTGGGGCCCTTCCTAGCAAAGTATGGTTGACTTAGCCATGTGCAGGGGCACGATTGGCCACCGACATGTGAGTAGGGGTGTCAATGGGTCGGGTTTGACCCAGACCTAACCTGTACCAAACCCTACACGGTCAAGGTTTGGTGATAAATAGAAAGCCTGATTAGAATTCGGGTCAGACCCGAAGAGCCCAATTAATACATGGAGCCGGGTATGGTATGGTATGTAAAATTTCATATCAGACCTGGGCCCGATCCGTACCAAACCTTACAGGGTGAAGGTTTGGTGATAAATAAAAAAGGTTGGATTAGAATCCGAGTCAGACCCAAAAAATCCAATTAATATATGGAGTCGGGTATGGTATGCAAAATTTCATATCAGACCTAGGCACGACCCAAGTTCCCACTATGATCAGTAATTTTTCATTGAAAAAAATGTAAAAAATATTATTTTACCGGGTATGGTTCATGTAATCCTTATAGGATTCAGGTATGGTTTCTTTTATGGTGGGTCCGATTGAATCGAATCCAAACCCGGTACCATCATCTCAAATCAGGTCTGGGTTTTAGTTCCTCTTGGGTCCGAATAAAACCCAACCCATTGACTCCGTGAGTCAGGGATCCAAAGGCCTTTTTTATGAAAATTTGTCAGAAAAAATAAAAAAAATGTAAAAAGAAAGTCATATTCAAAATTGAAAAAAAGTGTTCTTACGATGTTAATATCGCGTAATTTTTCGGAGATAATATCTGCTTCTGAAAATATCGTGATATTCTCAAAACACTGCCGTCCTCCCGAGTCCTCCGAGCCGACGCGGGTCGACCAAACCAAAGCAGTGCCTCGTAAAATGAAGAGTGATAGTGGGTTGACCAACAGGAAAATCCAACAGTCAAGTTCTAACTTTAAAATGCTGCCTGTTCAAGATAGAACAAGGGCATTTTGTTACATTTACACGTGTCGAAACATTATTTGGGACGTAATTTATAAGATGATTATTTGATCAAGAGATGTTATTTTTTAGGGTTTAAGGGTTTTTGTTCCCGGGGGAGGTTTTGGGTTTAGGCTTCCATTTCGGCCTCTTCCAGACATCTCTCTCTCTCTGCACCCCCTTCCCCACCCCCCTCTTCCCTTTGGGCCTCTGGCGGCACTAGCGATCGTGGTGCGCATGCCTCTGCCCTAAGGTTCTCTCTCTCTCTCTCTCTCTCTCTGCACCCCTTCCCCACCCCCCTCTTCCCTTTGGGCCTCCGGCGGCACTAGCGATCGTTGTGCGCATGCCTCTGCCCTAAGGTTCTCTCTCTCTCTCTCTCTCTCTCTCTCTCTCTCTCTCTCTCTCTCTCTCTCTCTCCACGGCGGGATTCGGACTGGCCATCCGCCATTCTGCTGCCTATCTGGCGCACGTTCCTGGTCCTGGTCTCTAGGTCTTCTTCTTCTTTTCAATTTTTTTTTCAAAATGTTTGATAAGGTCTTGATTTTAAGGGTCTTGGTTTTAAGAGTTTGGATTTTAGAAGTTTTATTTATTTTTAATTAGCATAATGTATTGTTAGGGTTTAGGTTTTTAATTTAGATATTTTTTGAAATAGCATAAATATTTAATTAGGGTTTTAGGGCTGTGTATATGTGTGTGTGTTTTTTTCATTAACATTAAGTATAAATAATGAATGCTTGATTTTGGTTAGAATATTAGGGATTTTATTTGTTCTTTTTCAATTAGCATATAAGTGTGACTTTTTTTAGGATTTTGGGTATTCAATTGTATTTTTTTCAAATAACATGAATATATAATGAAGGTTTTAGGGGGTTTTAGCTGGTATTTTTTTAAAATTATCATTAAGTGTGATTCCATTAATAAATGCTTACTTTTGGTTATCAAACCCCTAAATCTTTAATTTTTGTTAGGATTTATGTCTTTTATTTTGGTTTTTCAAATGACATAAATATTTAATTAAGGGTTTTGTTTTTTTCAATTAGCATATTTATAATGTGATGTTTGTTAGGATTTAAGGTTTTTATTTGTTTTTTTTAGCATGCAGTGAATGTTTAGTTTATGGTTTTAAGGGGTGTGGGGTGTTTAAATACCATTAGGCATGATTCTATGAATATTATGTGGTTTGATTTTGGTTAGAATATTAAGTTTTTTTATTAATTAATCATAAATGCATAGTTTATAATGTTTGTAGGGATTAAGGTTTTAGTTTGATTTTTTTTAAATGACATAAATGTTTAGTTATGGTTTAAGGGTTTTTCTGTGTTTTTTTTTCAATTACCATTAGGCATGGATATATGAATATTGCAAGATGTGATTTTGGTTAGAATGTTAATTTTTTTTATCACTTAGCATAAATGCATAATTATGTTGTTTGTAATGATTAGTTTTGATTTATTTTTTAGAATGATATAAATGTTTAGTTTATAGTTTTAAAGTTTTTGTGTTTTTTTATTACCGTTCGACATGAATCCATGAGTATTGTGTGAGCATAAATGAACCATTTATGATGTTTGTAAAAAATAGGGTTTTGATTTGGTTTTTTAAACATATTGTTAGTAATTTTCCCTAAAAAAATATTTTGTTAGTAATTATTTTTTCTTTTTTACTTTGTATTTGTGCACACCCTAACTTAGAATCCTGGCTTTGCCCCTGGTTTGATGGTGGTAGTGGTGCAGGTGTTACCCGAAGAAAAGAATAGAGAGAAGATGTTGGTCCTCTTTGAGACCCCAACGGGGTTTGCTCTTTTTAAGGTGTTAGATGAAGGGAAGCTGTCCCAAGTGGAGGTGGGTGTCAATCAACCAACCCTTCTCTCTCTCTCATTGGGTTTATTAATGTATTCTTGAATGCATACAAACCCTTTCCTGCCTTCTTCACCATGTTTCAACTATGTGGTCTTTTTCAGGACATATGGAAAGACTTTACATCGTCAGAATCTGCTAGAAAGGTCTCCCTCTCTCTCTTTCTCTCTGTTTTCAATTTGTTGGTTCGATGGGGTTCTCTTACTCCGCCTTGTTGCCTTCTCTAGGTTGTGAAGCTAAAAGCATTTCAGAAGTTTGAGAACATCCCGGATGCGTTGAGCTCCGCGACCTTGCTCATCGATAGTAAGCCGAGCAAGGCTCTGCGCAAGTTCCTGCGTGCACATTGTGTTGGTGAGGAATTGGCTGTTGCGGATGCGAAACTTGGGAACATGATAAAGGAGAAATTGGTAAGCTTTTTATGGTGCTGTCTTTGATTCACTTTTTTTTGTCTTGTTTTCAACTTTATATGTTCATGAATTTGTTGGTTCTTTCAGCAAATAGAATGTGTTCACGACAGTGCCGTGATGGAACTGATGAGGGGTGTGAGGTATCAGTTGAATGAACTTGTTTCAGGGTTAGATGAGCAAGATTTTAGTCGGATGAGTTGTGGTCTAGCACGCAGCCTATCAAGATACAAGCTAAAATTCAGCCCAGACAAGGTGATAATCACTATCTGAAACCGGATGCTTTGTTTAATCACTACATCGAGCACAGTTGTTCAATATTAATTCCAGATATTGCTCATCTTTCTGTTATTTTTATGCATTTTTGGGGACTTCTGTCTAGCTTTCTCAATTTTCTGACCTGTTAATGTTGGTTCTTGGCTTATTTGATGACGCTGCTATGCTGTTCACTCTCATGGCTCCTACAGAGCCTGGAAGTTCTCATTTTGGTTTGTTAAATAGGAAGGGGAAATGCTTCTAAGTGGGTGATATAAATTTACAAAAGTATTTTTCTGCATTGCAATGGGCATGGGTGATAGCTATAGGAACCTAATCTCAATTTTATCTGCACTTTGTGTTCTGTCATACTTTATAACTTGCAGAAGGGTTGGCTATATGTTAATAATCCTTTATCACCTCTTTTGTGTGTTTGTAGTTGGATACCATGATCGTTCAAGCTATCGGCTTATTAGACGATCTTGACAAAGAGCTTAATACTTATGCCATGAGGGTACGTGAATGGTATGGTTGGCATTTTCCGGAGCTTGTAAAGATTGTTCAAGACAACATACTCTATGCCAAGACAGTGAAGCTCATGGGAAACCGCTCTAATGCTGCAAATCTTGATTTCTCCGAGGTAAGAGATACCATATTCTTGCAATGAGGCATGTAAGTTGTTTTTTGAGATGTTCATTGTTGTTTATTTCTGTGTTTTTTCCAGATATTACCTGAAGAAACTGAATCGGAGCTGAAAGCCGCAGCTATGATATCAATGGGTACAGAAGTCAGTGACCTCGATTTGATCAATATCAAATCCCTTTGTGAGCAAGTATTGGCTCTTTCAGAGTATAGAGCTACACTATATGATTATTTGAAAAATAGAATGAATACTATAGCCCCCAATCTAACTGCCCTTGTTGGGGAGCTCGTTGGTGCTCGGCTTATAGCTCATGGAGGTAGCTTGTTGAACTTAGCAAAACAGCCAGGAAGCACTATCCAGATTCTTGGTGCTGAGAAGGTGTGTTTCAACTCTCAATAAATGATTTTGATTTAATGTTTGAAGATTTTACCTTGTGTTCTAATCTGCTTAGCTGCAGCATACCTTTTTCCTTTTGCTAGTATTGGGTGCTCTTTTTTATTTTCTCTTCTTATCCTTTTGTTGGTATAATTAAGACTCTGTTTCTGATGATTGGTTGTTTTGAACTTATAGTGGAATTTCTATTCTGTGGGGATTAAAATGTGAAAAAGAACTACATAGTGTTGAGCACAGCTTTGAATATTTCCCTAACTTGTTTAAGTGTTGGAAGCATTTTCTCCTTTTGCTTGTCATTAACATTGTCATATTTTGACTCCATTTATTGCTGAAGCGTGTAAATTGTGCTCCTCTTTCTATCCATGTTCTGGTTATATTCCTGCATTTCCCCTTGTCCTGTCCTCTGAGGCTTTTCAAGTTTTGTCAGCCTTATCATGTATAACTTCTTAAGAGTTATGCACCATACTATATCTTGCTGCCTGATTATCCGGCAGAGGGCTGATCCATGTGACTGATTTCTCTTATATATGCAGGCACTCTTCAGAGCACTCAAGGCTAAACATTCAACACCAAAATATGGATTGTTGTTCCATGCCTCTTTGATTGGGCAAGCAGCACCCAAATTCAAAGGTAAAATCTCTAGATCTCTTGCTGCAAAGACCGTGCTAGCAATCAGATATGATGCACTTGGAGAAAATCAAGATGCTTCTATGGGGCTTGAAAACCGTGCCAAGGTGACTTACATTTTCCAACTTCACTTCCAATATCAATTGTTCAACCATTTGCAATGTATTTGTCATTTTTTCTGAGGCATTCTTCAAACTGTTATTCAGATTGAAGCGCGGTTGAGGAATTTGGAGGGAAGGGAACTGGGATCTTCAGCTGGATCTACAAAAGGGAAACCCAAGATTGAATTCTACAGCCAAGACCGTAAGAAGGGCTCTGGTGCACTATTAGCAGCTGCCAAGGTCAGTTCTCGCTTTCCATTTGCTTCATTTTCCTGTCTGCAAACCCATGGAAATCTTAGCAAAATGTTATTTTTATGGTAGTTAAATAAGTAGTATTCTCTTCTGTTTTTTTCCTTTTTGACAGTTAAGCTTGGGGTTATCTCCTTGGTAGTTCAAATGGTTAGGGTAGTGCAAATTTGCCATCCAGCTAACTCATTGGCACCTTCACCTGCAATATTTAAAGTGTTTCGTGTCTTTAGACATCCTCTGATCATTGTTAAACACTGCACCCCAACCCTAGGAAAAAAAGAAAAACAAAATGGAAAAAAGAAAAGGAGTCATGGAGTACGTGGTGAGTTTGATTTTTTGCAGTTCTCATGGCTAGAAGGCTTCTTTGGATATCATGCTAAGGATCATCAAACTGTTATTTAGTAAGATTTCACTGAAGTTCTCCAAATGCAAAGTTGGTTAAGCTTGAGCTCTGCTGCTTCATTCTTCCCCCTATTCCTAAACATGCTCTCAAAAGGAAAATGGAGACAAGCCTGCTGATCCTGATGACCAATTCCTCTGCACAAAATAATGGAGTTGCCACACTTTAACGGTTTAACCGAATATATAGCTTATATTAGCTTGCTTGATGGTTAGGTCATCATTCCTTCCCTCCCATCTCAATCCTGCTCTGCCAAGGGTAGACTTGGCATAATGCAAGACTGTGTCTGTTAAACAGTCACAAATATCGGTATCAGCTATATCTCGGCGAGGCTATTTCTCGCGATATTATAGGTTTGGTGATAGATCTCAGAAAAATCTTGGGGCTTAAAAAATAACAAAAATAAGTAAAAAAAATATCACGTTTAGAGTCTTTAGACAAAAAATACATAAATAATAAAAGAAATAAGTAAAAAATGTAAAAGAAAGGAGAAAAACATATTTAAAATGTAAAAAATAAATCAAAACAGTAAAACAATTTGATAATATCACGAGAATATCATGATATTCTCATGATAATATCATGATATTCTTATGATAATATCATGATATTATCAAATTGGCAATATTTTCAAAATATCGCAATGTTTTACCTATGCTATCGTTTGCTGAATTTACGGTGATAATATCACGATATTTTGAAAATATTACCGATATCTGTGACTATTTTATTAAATGAACATCATGGAACTACTTGACACTAGCATGACCAGATTCACACAGAATTTGGATAGTTATGCAAAATCTTGCAAGTCTTTTAATGTAGTAAGAAAATTGTCGTTCCCCTGTTCTCTTGTAAACTATCAGACATGATTTTGATGTTATCTCCCTTGTACATTAGCTTCTAATAACTCTCTCTCTCTCTCTCTCCAGACCTATAATCCTGCATCAGACTCTGTTGTGGGGAAGGCAATGGAAGTTGAAAAGGAGCCAGCAGATGAGCAGATAGAGGCTCCCACAAAGAAGAGGAAACATGAAAAAGTCAAACAAACGGAAGAAGACACGGGAAGGGAGACAAACAGCATGAATCAAGAACGGAAAGATGAGGAAATGCCAGAAAAGAAGAAAAAGAAGAAAAAGCATCAGAAGGAAGAGACCACAAAGGTTGAGGATGTAGCTCCTCTGAAGGAGGAAGAAGGTGAGAAAAAGAAAAAGAAGAAAAAGCATGCTTCATCAGAGGATATTCATACTGCCAAGTCTGAAGAAGAAGAGGGTTTAAAGAAGAAAAAGAAAAAAGATCAAACTGCTGAACCAGAAGAGGAAGAGAAAGAAAAGAAGAAGAAGAAAAAGAAGGAAAAGAACAGGGATGAGTGACCTTTTCAGAAAACTTATACGAACTAGACCAAGAATGTGGCATAAGTTGCAGTTTGCTGTTTTTGCATTTGGTATGGTGCCTCCAGTTTTCTTGGATGATGCAAAGTCTAGATGCCCCTGGACACTAAGTTTTTATTATATATAACTTATCTGTTCTTCATTTTGTAGTATGTTGCTTTTTTGCGTCGCCCAGTTTTCATTGGGCAGAGATTGTTTTTGAACAGAATGAGCATGTTATTTTGTTAAAATCTGTTAAAATCTTTTCACAAGCATACATATCATGATATCAAAACTGGCTCTATACAATCATCTTGCTTGCTAAATACATCATCAGAGGAAAAGTGGCAGAGAGACAAGAAGCAAATATCAAGATGTAAAGCTTTCATTTCCCCCTACAAGAAACAACCGAATTGTAATCTACGAGCCGTAGCAACGATGAATTGATACGCTGACTTCTACCGGTTATGCAACACAGTGTCTTCCTCATAGCCACCAATTAGGGTGGGAGGCTCAAGGTACAGAGAACAAGTGATGGGTGGTCTCGAGAGATTCTTGAATTCTTTTATAAGAAAAATTGCATCATATGTTCAATGAGGAACTTGGTGGCATGCCAAAATCAGTTTCAAATTTGTTCATGGTTTGATCATGTCTTCCAAGTCTATTGAATAATGCTTATTTATCTTTCGTTCAAAAATTGTGCTCTCCACTCACTATGGAAGCCACCCTTCCACTGGAGCCAAAACTCTGACCACAAAAATGGATCTCAGGATGAACTTTTGTTATTGACAACAAGGAATGTTTCATCCTCAAATGCGATCATTGTGGACCCTGTACAATGCTGTTTGAAAACACGAGGGAATGTATCTACCACTGTTACCTAAGCCACTTGGGTTTTACTGAACCACATTTTGCGTTGATCTCTGCTTGCTCATTCAGATTTTTCTAATTTCTTAACTAAATGCCTTTGAGAGGATGCCCCAGCCAAGAGCTGGGTCTGATCGTGCTCGAGTTGATCAGTATTGATCTGAGACGGGATCCATTACTGGGTCCATATTTACATTGTCTCCTTGTTAAGCATTTTGTGGACTAAAGCAGCTGTGTCTCCACAGGCTCTTAATTTATGGGAACTACTACAGAGGGGCTGATGTATTTGAGAGAACGCACCATGGGCATTTTGTTGGATGTACGTTTGGTTTGAAAACCAAGTCTCAGCAACTTTCTCACTCTCATGCATAATGGTGATAGTTTCTTTGATAGTGGTAAAAGAGTAGTGCAAGTGGTAGGTTGAAACTGGTGGAATGTGTTCTCTCCATTTTGTTGCTAATGCAACTTTTTTACATTGACTATAATTTTGTAATAAGTTGGAGTGGGATGATCACTCCTAAAGTGGAATCTGCCAAGAATTACCTGCCTGATTCTCTCATCAACTTTAGCTGGTCAAGGTCTTCTCCAATTCCACCAATCAGGAACACGTTTTACAAGGAGATGCAAAAGTTGCAGTCTCAATACAGGAACACGTTTTGGTTTTTCTGCATTTCATAGGAAACTGGTTTCCAGCAGGATTGTTTTGGAAAACTTGTCACTTTCTGGGGTCTTCTGATTTTAGTCCTACAGCTTGCCACATGAATCACAAATAACATTGTAATTTAAAGGTAATCACTCTGAGGGGTGTCTGACTTGGGTATCAAGGTTAATTTGGTGTGTCTGACTTGGACGCTTATTGGCCTTCTGAGGGGTGTTGATCTCTCTGTTTGCATGGGTCCCATAAGAAGCTTGACAGTAGTTGCTCCATTCCTCTCCTAACTGTTTGAAGTAACTAATAAGACTGATTGGCCCTTTAGGTGTTTTTTTTTATAGCGAAGCTACATGTATGGCACAGATGGGCCCCACCTGAAACTAAGTTTCACTTAGTTAACGTAAGAAAAACTAGAATATGTAAGCAAAATATGTAAACTAGTATGAACCGAGATTTTTTAAAGGTTTTTTGCAAATCTAACCCTGCATATGCATTCGCGTGGTCCATTTGCTTGAAATTGACTATTGAAACATCTTAATCGGATCAAGAAATGTGATTTTGTATGCTTGAATATTTACAAAAATTCAGAACTGTTGGTTTTCCGGCAGCCTTAAAAGATCCTTCTTATACATCGTAATCGGATGTTTTAAGAGTCTGTTTCTATAAAACCAAGCATCTAGATTGCATCAGTACGGTGGAATTTTAGAAAAAAAAAAGCCTATGAAAATTTCAATGCATACCAGTTTACATATATGGGCTTCCTGCTTATTATCATGGGTTAGTTTCTTTCATGAACGTCATGAATATTCTCTAGTTTATTCTAATTTAAATTCAATTTTGAAAATAACAGAGGGCTTTTGCTTAGAGGTGCTGCATGAACCCTGTACACACCGCGAAAGAGGGACTCCTTTGTTCTGCTCATACAAACGCAGTACACACTGGCGATGCAAAGACGCCCTGAGATAGCAAACAAGTTCCATGACCCCATTGTTCAGCCTTGTAGTTTTATGTACACCTACCGGATGGACCCAATTCAGACCAGGCCGTCGTAACCAGACCTCGGTCCTAGTTCTACTCCAAATTTGGAAGGTAATTTGAGCAGTCAGATTAGGACTAACCTGAACCTAACCTCTTTAATCTCCAGTATGCAACAACTTTTTGCTGGTTTGAACTTTGAACAACCTTACCGGGAAAATGGCGATTGCCAGTGATAGTTGGACCCATCACCAGTCTGACAAATATCGACAATATTTTTCAAAAATACACAAGGAATTGGATGGCTGTTTTCCGGTAATTATCAGCAGAAATCAATTTTTATTTCTAAAATTTTCCTTTGTAAAACTAATTAAAATTTGTTTTTTTTTTATTTAGTTTTTTGCCTTTTTGCCAAAACATGTGAGATTTAAAAAAGAAAAATTCAAAATATCACGTTATTTTGGCTCTTGATATTTATAAAAAAAGGGCTTATCACTATGTCCATCACCCGGGCCTCACAGAAAAGAAATAAATAAATAAATTTAATTGGATTTTATATGATGACTGAAGAAACCTTAGCGAGAAACTAAATACAAACAGCACATCGTTGTGAGCTCAAACATATTTAAGAAGAGAAATGATTAGGTGAGCCTCTAGTGTTGCTGTTCATGTGCACCAACCTTAAACTGTCCAACCAAATGATCGGATGATTAAAAGAAAACCTATAGACGTGATCTACATGGTTTTCTAAGCAAAAAACAGGTTTTGGATCAGGTTATTAGGATGTGTAAGAAACTTTTTCAAGGACTTCAAAAAATCAATGGTCCTCAATGCACACAAATTTTACAAATCAAGAAAAAAAAATACTTTGATTTGAAAACTATGATCCCTAGTCTGCAAACCATACTGAACACATCTATAAATCATTGAGGGAGAGAGTTTTAATGGATTAGGATTATCAATGCATTTTTTATGATTAAATTTTAAAATTTAGAATTTAATGTGATAATCATGGCTGGTCCAATTAGGCCACTCCTACCAAAGTCGATAATGACAGGAATTATCTTATCAATGCCACATTGTTTCAAATAAGCCGTTTTCAGTCCCTATGATAGGGAAGACCAAGCCTCAGATTTGGGGAAGTCCTATAATAAGGCAAAGATGACTGTTGCCAAACCGCATGCTTCTCATCTTGTGCAAGACAACCATTAGGCTTTAGTGCCCAAATTTTCTTGTTTCTCAATAACAGTTCTCATCTTTGTGCAAGACACCCATTAGATTTTAGTGCCCATTTTTTCTTGTTTCTCAGTAACAGAGCACCCCAAGTTACCCTGTATATAAGAACATGAACAAACATACAGCTTATTATTTGGAACTTCCAAATTTCATAATTCAACAAGCATCCAAATGGAATCAAGTACAGGGAGTATCACATCCATGTTTCAACCTTTTGAATATGCTCAAAATAATGGTGGCAGGTGAATGATCCTTATAGTTGCAAACAAAGCCATTCAACAGTAGGGTTTTGAAAATGTCTAACTTTTGCATCTAGAAAGAACAGGCATGACCCAGAAAAATTGGGACTTCATAATCCAAGGAAACTCTCAAAGCTCTGGTATTTTGGCTCCCAACAAAGCTCAGCACGCGTTTTTGAGTTATTTAACCTCTTCCCAAGGGGGCCACTGGTACCTGCACATTAGGTACTATTGAGACGCTGATTCTTTTCAAGGTTTTCTCTTCATTTGATAGGCAAGATTTTCAAGTTAATAAAGGAAATTCCTCATGTGAGTTTTGTGGTGGAATAGCTATTTTCAGAAGAGGAAGAAATGAGAAACACATGCCAGGTGTACAAAAGGAAAATATCAAATAAAACTACGGAGTGTGAAATTAATGAATGATCATACCTGTAAACCCTTGAAAAGTTTTACCCAACTTGTTGCACCTGTTCATAAGGTCCATTATTTCTTTCCTGCGGAATAGCAAGAGTTGGATGGGTCTGTGATGAAATACTAGTGCAAAGAACAATGTCACAATGTGACTACAACATATGCATAAGCATACAAACAAGAAGCCACTAATGGGCAAAAATAAAATAAGCACCCACAAAGGATCAAATGATAAACACATACAATATGAGAGAGACGACTTAAAAATATAAAGAATCTTTTATTGAAAATGCTTCAAAGAGAATTATAAATAAGTGGGGCAAGAACCCTTGTTTATACATATATTGGAAGCAAAGGGGCTTCCATAGAGTAGTTGGGAGCCCCCTCAACAGTCATATTTGTGACTGTTGGAGAGGATCCCAACGGCTCTTATGAGGGCCCAATCTAATATTTTTAAAAAAATAAAGAAAAACTAAAAAGACAAAAATAATAAGAAAAAAAATATCTCTAGTGAACATGGGTATTTACAAGTAAAAAGACTAATTTGCCTCTAGTGGGCATTACAAAGAACATAAAGAATATATATACGGTAACCATATATTTTAACACCCTCCCTCAAACTGATGGTGAGATCATCGAAAGTTTGCTTAGAAGAAAGGAGAACCTAAAGGATGGTAAAACTTTGGTGAAGAAATCTGCAAGATGGTATTCTGAAGTGACATATAGAAGTTCAATTGTGCCTTGTAAGAATTTATCTCGAATATAATGACAATCAATCACAATGTTTTTTGTCCCTTCATAGAATGTATGATTATTGACAATGTAAATTGCACTTTTGTTGTCAAAAGTTCAGTTGTGGTGGTGATCATAACCATGTATTCGGGTTCTCTGAAAAATAAAGACATTTTATTGCTTCTTACATCTCCAAAAAATTAATGATTCTCTAAGAAAAACACAATAATTGTTAAATCATATGTATTAATACATATATATATATTTATAAATATATATATGTATTAATATATATATTAGACTATAATACCTGATAGGGGTATTATAGTCTTTTCATAATTGTTTTTTTCTTTCTTTATTTTTCACTTTCTTTTATTTATTTTGTTTTTTATTTTTTATTTTATACCATTTAGGGGAGGGGGGGGGCAATGGTCACAAATGTGACCGTTGGAGGCTCCTAACGACTCTTTGGGAGCCCCATTTTGGACTCCCTTTTGTCCTATTCCTTTTTGTATAAATAGGGGTGAATCCCCCTGTATTCTATAAGCCTTAGTGCTCTCTCTCTCAATAAAGAGATTTTATATTTTTAGCTTTGTGCTTTTATTAAAGCTTGTGTATGTATTGTCCCATAATGGACTTGGCTATTATCCCCTTTGTGTATTTGTCCATTGTTGGACATTGTGAATGCTTTTTAGCATTCTTTATCTTTCTGCATACTTCGTTACATGGTATCAAAACCATTCGGTTCATAAAAAAAAAGGCGTGATATTCATCTTTACATTCATTGTCTTTATTCTTCACACACTTTGGTGGCATCATGAAATCCAAAATCGACATATCCTTCAAGCTCAATGGAAAGAACTACATGATGTGGGCATCGACAATGGAGAACAACCTCAAAGGTAAAAAACTTTGAGGCTATGTAATGGGTTATATTCCGGAACCTCAATTAGAGCTCACCAAGATTGAAGGAGGCCAAGAAAAGGCTCTTGAGGGAGATGCTCGTCTCAAAGCCATTGAAGACCACCAAAGGAAAGTTGAAGATTGGGAAAGCAATCATGCCAAGATCCTTGCTTGGTTCATGAACAATGTTGAACTCAAGGTATGTGCAAATATAGCTAAATTCCGCTGAGCCAATGAGGCTTGGTTCTTTATGAAGGGTATGTATACCAAAAAAGATCTTGCAAGAGCATATTTTTTGCAAGAAAAAATTAGAACCACTAAACAAGGTGATTCAAGTATACAAGATTACTATAATGCATTAAACCCACTATGGGATGAGTTGGCTCTTTTAGAGCCAAAATGGATTGCTATGGAGGATGTTGAAATAAGACAAAAACAAATGGAACAAGATCGATTGTTTCAATTTTTTTTTACTACGTCCCGAATTTGAGCAAGTGAGGTCATCACTTCTCCATAGATCTACTTTTCCTCCAATAAAAGATGTCATAGCCGAAATCACACAAAAGAAAACTAGGCTTGACATGAGTAAGAACATTGATGAAGTGCTTGTTGTATCCAAACCCGGCAACAATGTCAAAACCTATAAACCACCCCACTTTAGAAAACACGGAAACTATAGTGGAGGAAGAAAGATGATTGTATGTCATCATTGCTATAAGTCGGGTCACATCAAACCTGCTTGCCCAAAGCTAAATGGAACATTCAAGCCTAAGGTGTCTTCTCTTGAAGAATTTACCACAAACAAAGAAGATGAAGGCAAGAGTGGAGACCTCGAAGAAACACTTGGTCAAATATCTATGGCTCTACAACAAATTCTCAAAGCCACTTTCTCCACATCAGGTGCGACAATTGCGTCTACATCATCACCCGATATGTATTCTTGGATCTTAGACTTCGGAGCATCCTTTCATATAACCCTCATGAAAATGCTTTAAACGTTGTATGCACCAATTCAAAAAGTTCATGTGTTTCTACGGCCTATGGGACAAAATGAAATTGACTACATGTTTTTACATGAACTTATAGATGATAAATGTGATGATTCTATGAATCATCCTGAAAATATAGAGGATACTTGTGATGTATCCAATATTGAAATATCACCATATAATGGTGATATCAGTAATGAAAATATTAATGTGTATACCTGAAGAGACCAAGAAATGCCTATTAGCGCCTTGGAGAAATTTTCTCAACTTACAGAATCTTTAGAAGAAACCCCTGTTAGGAGATCTTTTAGAGAATCAATTTCACCCAATAGGTTTGTCTCATATGAGTCCCTTACACCTAATTATCGGGCTTGTCTGATAACACTACATTCATATTATGAACCTACTCATTATAATCAAGCTAAAACTATACTACATTGGGTTGAAGCCATGAAAATAGAATTAGATGCCTTGAAAAAAGCTAATACTTGAGAAATTGTCAAACTACCTTCACATAAAAAACCTATTGGATGTCGATGGGTCTTTAAGGTTAAAACCAAAAGTAATGGATCTTTAAAAAGATATAAAGCCAGATTAGTGGCTAAGGGATATTCGTAAGAATATAAAATTGATTACGAGGAAACATTTGCTCCTGTAGCCAGAATGACAAGCGTTAGAACCTTAATAGCTGTCGCATCAACCAAAAAATGGCTTATATATCAACTCGATGTGAAAAATGCATTTTTAAATGAAAATCTAAATGAAGAAGTATATATGGATCCGCCACCTGGAGTTAACATTGGACAAGGTCACACCCTTAAACTCCTAAAAGCTTTATATGGTTTTAAGCAAGCCCCCAAGGCTTGGTATGATCGATTTAATGATATCATGATTAAATTGGGATTTCGTTCCTGTTATACTAACACTGCTCTCTTTGTGAAAAGTGTAGGTACTAATATTGTTATCTTATTACTTTATGTTGATGGCATGATTATCACAAGAAATGATCAAGATAGTATTGTTAATATTAAAAATATGCTAAAAGATAGATTTGACATGTCTGATTTAGGTTTTTTTAGATATTTTCTTGGCATTAAAGTTGCATATTATCCCCGAGGATATATTCTGTCACAGATGAAGCTTGCTGCGAATATATGTACTAAGTATGGCATTTCAGATGATAAAAATGTGGAGACTCCAAAAGTCATAAATGCCAAATTAAGGTTGGAGGATGGGGTTCTTCTAGAAGATACCACACCCTACAGACAACTCATTGGATCTCTCACATATCTGACTATTACCAGAACTGACATCGCTCATGTTGTTCACTCTGCTAGTCAATTTCAACATACCCCTACAACTTGACATATGAGTGTCGTGCTCTGAGTCATCCGATACATAAAAAATACCATAACTAAAGGGTTATTCCTATCATCTTCTTCTTCATTAAATTTACTTGCTTATACTGATGCCTATGTCACAAGGATTCGACTAGCAGGGTGCCGCACCCGCATCGACGCGACTCGACGCGAGTGCGGCACCAGGTGCGTTGACCGCACCCAGGATCATTTAGGTCCATTTTTTTTGGATTTTTTTTTTTAAAAAATGCCCTATGAAATGGGCTGCGATTTTTTTTAAAAAAAAAATTCTGCTGACAGCAACTGTCTGTCAGCTGCTGACAGCAGAAAAACCCACGTCGGGGAACCCCTGACCCCCTTTATATATATATATATATATATATATATATATATATATATATATATATATATATATATATATATATATTACATTTTTGCCCTTGTCGCACCCCCGCACCTGGGTTTTTTGGAAGTGTCGAATCCCCGCACCCGCACCCATGTGACATAGACTGATGCAGATTGGGGAGGTAACCCTAATGATAAAATCTCAACTACTGGCTTTTGTGTCTTTTTAGGAGATTCTTTAATTAGTTGGAGATGCAAGAAACAACAAAAAGTCTCACTATCCTCTACTGAAGTTGAATACTAGGCTATGGCAACTACTACAATAGAACTTGTTTTGCTTCAAAGTCTTCTCAAAGATATGAGGGTTGACACTACTGGAGCTTCAAAGCTTTGTTGTGACAACAAAAGTGCCAATTATATTGTCAGCAATCACACCTTCCATGAACATACCAAACATATCGAAATGGACTGCCACTATGTTCGTGATAAGTATTTACATGGAACAGTCACACTGCCATATGTCACATCAGAATATCAATTAGCGGATTTCTTCACTAAAGCACTTCCTGCACCACGCTTCATGTTTCTCCTTGGCAAACTTTCGGTCATCTCCCCGTAAAGTTTTAGGGGGGGTGTTAAATCATATGTATTAATACATACATATATATATATTAATATATATATGTGTGTGTGTATTATACTATAATACCTGATAGGGGTAGTATAGTCTTTTCACAATTATTTTAGTAAACAATTGTTTTTTATTTTTCTTTATTTTCACTTTCTTTTTATTTATTTTCTTTTTTTTATTTTATATTTCATACCATTTAGGGGGGCCCACAATAAAGTCGTTGGGCCCCCCAACAATCACAAATGTGACCGTTCGATGCTCCCAACGACTCTTTAGGAGCCCCCTTTTGTCCTATTCCTTTTTGTATAAATAGGAGTGAATCCCCTTGTATTTTATAAGCCTTAATACTCTCTCTCTCTCTCAATAAAAAGATTTTATATTTTTAGTTTTGTGCTTTTCTTAAAGCTTGTGTATGTATTGTCCCATAGTGGACTTGGCTATTATCCCCTTTGTGTATTTGTCCATTGTTGGACATTGTAAATGCTTTTCAGCATTCTTTATCTTTCCGCATACTTCGTTACAATAACCAGTAATAGAAATACGATCATTGGGGTTTCCACCACAATCAGAGTCAATATAAATAATTAAAGTTGGAGATGAAGAAGAAGATAGGAATAGCCCTTTGTTATAGTTTCATTCAGATATCTGATAATTCACATGACAGCTGCCATGTGAATGGTAGTAGGAACATTTTGAAATTGATTGGCATTATGCATAACATGAGCAATGTATGGCATGATAATAAATGAATATGTTAGAGATCTAATTAATTGACGATAAGGAGTGGGGTCTTATAAAAGAGGCACACCATTGACTCTCATCTTAGCATTTATCACTTCTGGAGTCTTCACCTTCTTTTCATCAGTTAACCCAGATTTAGCAATAATATCTGATGCAAACTTCATTTGAAAAAAAACATATCCTCTAGAAGAATAAGCAAGTTCAATACCCAAAATACCTTAAAAATTCAAGGTCAAACATATCAAAATTATTTTTAAGAACATTTTTAATAGCCCCTTTTATTATTCTCAGTGATAATCATATTATCAACATACAATAGTAAGATAGTTATGTGGTCCCTGCATTCTTAACAAAAAAAGCAGTGTTAGTAACAACAAGAAATAAATCCACTATCAAAAACAATTTTACTGAAACGGTCATACCAAGCTTTTGGAGCTTGTTTAAAACCATAAAGATCTTTATTAAGCTTAAGAGTTTTTTTTTTCTATTTCATGACCCAACGGAGGATTCATACCGACTTCTTCACAAAGATCTTCATTTAAAAAGACATTCTTGACATCTAATTAGTAAATAGGTCATTATTTGATAGATGCTAAGGCTATTCGAGTTCTTACACTATTCATCCTAGCAATCGGTGCAAATGTTTTTTCATAATCAATTATTTATTCTTGTGCAAACCCCTTAGCAACTAACCTAGTTTTATATATTTCTAATGACCCAGCACTTTTAGTTTTTACTTTATAAACCCACTTACAACCAATAGCCTTCTTACCTAAAGGGATGGTTATGATTTTCCAAGTGTTAGCTTTGTTGAGCACCTTCTAATTCTAGGTGCATAGCATCAACCCAATATGAATATTGCTTAGCTTCTTTAAAGTTTGAAAGCTCATGATGGGAATGGATCATCATTAGACAAGCTCTATAATTTAGAAAAAATGAGTCATACGACACAAATTTTTTAGAAGGTCTAATGTTCCTAGAGGATCGTTGAGGTAGGAGTTCCTCAACTTGGTCATTTAAAGGGAGATTTTGTGAATATATTTCAAGAGCATTTTGATGCTCATTTCCTTCACGTCGAGTATACATATGGATATCATTGTGACCATTGGAGAGGAACCCAACGGCTCTTATGAGGACCCAATCTAATATTTTAAGAAAAATAAGAAAAACTAAAAAGACAAAGAATAATAAAAAACAAAAAAAAGATCTCTAATGGACATGCATATTTACAAGTGAAAAGACTAAGTTTCCCCTAGTGGGCATTACAAAGAACATAAATAAAATACATATTATATATACATATATATTTTAAGAAGGTCGTCATGGATGGGCAGGAAATTTACCACACACACACAGGTTTTGCAGTAGTGAGCAAAGGAAACAAAGTCGGCAGTAAAGGAGGCCAGAATCACCCCCTTAATATCTTCTTTCTAATAAATTCTATTTTCTGATTTTTATAAGAACTGAAATAGTAAGAGCAAGCATTCTCTTTAAAAAGTTAACTGTGATCGGATCATAAATAGTGGCATAATTTTCTGACAGAAAACAATAAACCAAATAAGTACATGTTAGAATACTGAAAGTTACCTGGATAAAGGATGATTGTCACAACCCAAGAACACCCTAGAGCGAAGATGCTTCTTCAAAATTGCAACTGCAAGGGATGCTGCATCCTGTCATGCAGATAATAGTGAGACTTTCTATTCTTGAAGTTAACAATGATATTTAGTTGATAATCAGAATTGCATTATTGAATTAACTATCAGAACTTACGACTAAGGATTATCCAAGTGAGAATGACATACTAAACAAAAACAAATTCCCAAGTCAACAGCTATAACATTCAGAAATCACATATGAGAAATCATCTTTGTACCCTTCCAATCAAGTTTTAAATTTTTTTGCCCGCAGGAAACAAATTTTAAATATAAAGGTTGAATAGCTTGATCAATTTGGTTAGTATTGTGAAATGCAAAGGCCTCAAGCTTTTGCTTCTGACTCCAAAAAGGCAGAAAATCCTCACGATGCATAAGACTTTTCAACAGTTCTGATCTCCATCATGCTGTAGAACCCATGTCCTCTGTTCCTAAATGACAGTTTAGGGAAAGAAGACAGAGGTGGATGGTCTAGATAAAAAAGGAACAGACATGCATGACCCCCTCCAAATTCTCTTGAGATATGCTATGATGAGGTTATGCTTCAACTTTGTATCTCTTATTGATGGATTTTCTGATCTCAGGAATGAGGACATCAAATTCATGCCTTCAAGTTCCAAAAAAACTATTTCTAACTGATAGTTACCCAAAATCAACCTTCAAATTGATGTCTATTTCCTTCCCTATTTGTCCCTTCCCTTTTACCTTCTTTCTGTTCACCTACCTGGTGCATTCCTTTTGATGTCTTGCCTCAATGGCTGTCAAGTTGGATTTCCATTTATCCAATTCATACAGTTGTCTAAAATGAAACTTGAAATAATATCATTCCAAGGGCTACTTGGGAGGTCACTTGTTGAACTGAAAAGGCCCACATGCACTTGATCAAGAAAATCTTTCCCATCCATGTGACAAGACATAATAACAAGAAGATCAACCAATGTGACGTTAGAATTCCCACCTAATGAAGCCTTTATTAGAAATATCAACATGGCCTTCCAAATTCCTATTTAGTAAGCAGATAGTGCTGGTCCTGTGGCAGTAGATACCACTCATCAATGGAAAGGTTTTAACATTATTAAATTCAAAGTTTTCACTTTTACTCCAATTGTTCCACACACACACATTGCACAACACAGCACATTACTGTGGCAAGCCAATGATCATGAAAGCATTAAGAGCTAAGAATCATGAGTACCACAAAGATTAAACCTACGTGAAAAACCTAACTGTAAAGCCCAAAACTTGGTTGGGTGTTTCTGTTAAATTATATTTACCGAAATCTTGTAACCTTATATATTTTATATTTTTTATATATATATATATAGGATGATACATATACATATAAGACATATATGTATATGTATCTATCCATTTATAATATAATATATATTTTAGTCATAGGGGTAGTTTAGTCATTTCCTCCATTTTTACGCACATTCTTTTTTGAGAATGTGATTGTATTTTTCTTTTCTTTCTTTTTATTTTTTGTTTTTTATATTGTACCAAAAGGTACCTTGGGGGGGGGGGGGGGCTCAAATAGACGTTGGGCCCCTCCAACGTCTATGAGTGGAGCCCCTCCAAGGCTCCTTTTGGTGGCTTATAATAGGGGTTCTCCCCTTGTAATTCCTCGTGGCTTTGGGTCAAAGCCCAAGTGTTCAATAAAGATTATATTCTTTCTTTTAGTGCATTTGTGAGATTGATTGGTTTGTGCCTTTGTACACAAGTGTTCCTAGTGTTCTTATTATGCATGTATGCACTTGTTCTTCATCAAGAATATTGGGTCTTGATTATAGTATCTTGTTGAAGATACTTTCACATGGTATCAAAGCAAGGTTGAAGAAAGAAGATCACGTGGATTCTCACATTTTATCGGTGCCTCAAAAAACGTGCCCTCAATTTTTTGGCGATTGGCATGGATTCTCTTATTCATCCAATATTTTAGAAGATTCTTCCACCAAGAAAGATCTAAAAATCTCTTGAAGTACGTATCTTTTTTTTCGCATTTCTCTTCTCCAATGGGTGAAAAAGACTCTCATTTCTCTCGCGACTTTAAACTTAATGACTCCAACTATCACGTTTGGGCCGAAAATATAGATGCGCATATTAAAGGAAAAGGGCTTTGGGGCTATGTCCAAGGCTCGATTCCCGAACCGGTGCCTAATATCACCTTGATGGAGAGAGGAGAAATAAAAATTCTTGAAGGAGAAGAAAGAGCCAAGGCTCTTAAAGATTATAGCAAAAAATATGAAGAATGGGAGATGAGGAACTTCAAAATTCTCTCATGAATTTTCTCATCCGTGGAGACAAGAATCAATGCCAACATTATAAAGTTCAAGAAAGCTTCTCAAGCATGAGAATACCTTGAAAAAATGTACACTTCAAGGGATTTGTCCCACAAATATTATCTTCAAAAAAGGGCCTTGACCCTTCAACAAAACGAAATGACTATTAGAGAGTTTCACGAAGTTGTCTTCCATTTGGGATGAGGTTGCTATGCTTGAACCCAAATAGAGCAGAGAGGCTATTGAGCTTAGGCACAAGCAATTAGAAGAAGATCGTTTTTTCAATTTTTTGAATGGGCTTAGGCCCGAATTTGAATAAATTCGATCATCTCTCCTATCCGCCTTCACTTCCTACTAAACTAAGTGAAGAAGAGACACGTATCAGTATAAGTAAGAATAACCCAAGTGTTCTAGCAACACCTTCCAATAATGAAGAAAATGAAGGTGTTAATGTCGTTTCAAGACCGGAGAGCAATTTAAGGACCTACAAGCCTCTTCATTTCAAGAATCAAAACCAAAGTTTAAGCGGTCAAGAAGGAAAGAGGGATTATAGCAAGATCTTGTGTCATTTTTGTAAGGAACCGGGGCACATCAAGCCTATATGCCAAAATGGAAGAAGTTGCTAGCCATGGCTACCACATCCCAACCTCAAAAGGAAGAGTGCTCATCATCTTCAAATGGAGCTCTCTCATTGCAGCAAATTGTGGATGCTCTTCAACCTCTTCTCAAAGGGGCTATTTCCGAAGCCGCCATGTCAACCTTTTCTTCTCCTGGTAAGACATCGTGGCTTTTAGATTTGGGTGTTTTATTTCACATGACCTCAAATATGAGTTCTTTTTCCAATTACTCAAATAATCGCTCCCCATCCTTTGTTTCAATCGTGGATAGAACATATCTTGAAGTAAAAGGAATTGGAAATTTTGAAAAACAAAGGTTTTTTATTCCAAAAATTAGATTTATACCTAAATTAAACTTAAATTTACTTTCAGTTTCTCAACTCTTGGATCATGGGTGTGATATAAAATTTTTATCTAACAAATGTTGGATACAGGATCGTCGGTTCGGGAGGTTGATTGGGAAAGGCTCTAGGAAGGGCGATCTTTATTACGTCGATTCTCTTCAAATTCCAAAGAACCCATTTTGTAATGTTGGCCAACAAAAAGATATTAATATTTGGCACAAGAGACTTGGACATCCAAATATTGTAAAAAATTCTCATTTACCTTTTGTTAAAAGTTTATATAAAAGTGATTTCAATTGTAACGATTATATACTTGAGAAAATGAAAAAATTACCTTTTTGTCAAAGATTTATGTTTACAACAAGACCTTTTGAAATTTTCCATTCGGATGTATGGTGACCGGCACCTGTTTTGTCAAAAAGAGGTTTTGCATATTATGTCATTTTTGTTGACGACTACACGAGATATTGTTGGATTTAGTTTCTTAAACACAAATATGAAGTTTTTTCGACTTTTAAAACCTATCATATGTTGATTAAAAATCAATTCAATGGGGGTGTAAAATTTTTTAGCACCGACTCCGGTAGAAAATACCTTTCAAGTGAATTCAAAAATTATCTTGAAAGTCATGGTATTTTCACCAAAGATCTTGTCCAAAAATCCCTCAACAAAATGGATTAGCCGAAAGAAAGCATAGACACATAATAGAGACAACTCGAACTCTACTTATTTCTCAAAACATTCCAAAAAGTTTTTGGGCCGAAGTTGTTTTAGCGTCAGTTTATCTAATAAATAGGCTACCTTCGAAAAACTTGAACAATATCTCGCCTTTTGAAATGTTGTATACCAAAGAACCCGACTATAGTCGATTGAGAATTTTCGGTTGCAAATGCTTTGTTCTTACTGACAAGAACGACAAGCTTTCACTAAAAGTCATTGCCTGCGCCTTTCTTGGATATTCTGAAACCCAAAAAGGGTTTCATTGTTATGATATTAAGAATGATAAATTATATGTTTCCAGAAATGCGAGTTTTCTAAAAAATGTTAATGATTTTGAAGAAAGTGAACATTTTAAAGAAAACATGGATTACTCCTTTTGATTTGAATTATTAGCTCATGATAGTGATGATGAACTCACTCCTAATGAGGCCAATGATAAAGAAGACGAAGAAGATATTCCCTTCCATCCTCCTATCTCCCAACATAGTGAAGAAAGGGCATCGAGAGACCCTATAACATATACCCATAGAGACAGAAACCGTTTTAGGAGTGCGATTGAAAAATACAGTGAACTTAGTGGTTCCAATTCAACAAATGATAAAAATCTACGAAGAACTGAGAGAAATAGAAAGATGCCTTCTAGGTACATCTCATATGATTCCTTTACTCCTAAACATAGAATCTATCTTAGTGTCATTCATTCCTATATAGAACCCAAAAACTTCGAAGAAGCCAAAAATAATGATGAGTAACTGAAAGCAATGGAATTTGAGCTTTTAGCTCTCAACAGAGCAAAAACTTGAGAATTTCAAGTTCTTCTTAAGGGTAAGAAAGCAATAGGGTACATATGGGTATTTAAGGTAAAGACTAAGAGCGATGGATCTCTTAAGAGATATAAAGCTCGGTTAGTTGCAAAGGGATATAATCAAGAATATGAGATTGACTATGAAGAAACGTTTGCCCCTGTGGCCTGAATGGTCATTGTCCGACGCCTCATCATTGTTGCCTCAATTAACAAATGAAACATTTATCAAATGGATGTTAAAAATGCCTTCCTAAATGGTGATTTAAATGAAGAGGTATATATGGATGCTCCACCAAGAATGGAGACTCATAAATGGAAAGTGCTTCGCCTTCGAAAAGCCCTTTATGGTTTAAAATAAGCCCCCAAGGCTTGGTATGATAGGTTTAACTCCGTAATGTTAGAAAATGGGTTTTCATCCTGTTTCACTAACACTACTTTGTTCGTTAGAAAAAACAATGCAAGGATTGCCATTTTGCTTTTGTATGTAGATGATATGCTAATAACAAGAAGTAATACTAAAGGGGTTAAAAGCATAAAATCAATTTTAAATGATACATTTGAAATGTCTGATTTGGGATTTCTAACTTATTTTGGGGGTATTGAAGTGGCATACTCTCATAGAGGGTATTTTTTGTCTCAAACTAAGCATGCATCTGAGGTTATTGACAGGTCAGATATTACGAATGATAAAGTTTATGAAACTCCTGCTATAGTAGAAGCTAAAATAAAGATTGATGATGACATTCCTCTCTCCGATCCCACCGCCTTCAGGCAGCTTGTGAGATCATTGATGTATTTGAGTATTATTAGACCAGATATTTCTCAAGCAGTTCATACTGCAAGTCAGTTTCAACATGCACCAACTTCAGTTCACATGAGTGTCATCTTGCGGATTGTGAGATACATAAAGGGTACACTAAACAAGAGAGTATTCTTATCCTCTTCTTCTGAATTAAAATTAATTGCTTATACTGACTCTGACTGGGGAGGTGACCCAAATAACCGTCACTCCACCACTGGTTTTTGTGTGTTTTTAGGAGACTCGTTGATCTCATGGAGATGTAAGAAGCAGCAAAAAGTGTCTCTATCATCTACCGAAACTGAATATCGAGCCATGACAACGACTACCATGGAAATTGTGTGGATTCATCAGCTAATAGAAGATATGGGGATTAATGTAGAAGGGCCCACCAAACTTTGTTGTGATAACAAGAGTGCAATTTATATTGCCAAAAATCACGCATTCCATGAGCGGACCAAACACATTGAGATGGACTGTCACTATGTTCGTGAAGCATATCTGAAAGGGGTCATTGATCTTCCATATGTAACTTCAGAATATCAATTGGCAGACTTCTTCACCAAAGCGTTGTGTGCTCCGCGTTTCAACTTTCTTCTTGGCAAACTCTCGATCATCTTGCCCTAAGTTTGAGGGGGGGTCTTAAATTATATTACCAAAATCTTGTAACCTTATATATTTTATATATATAAAGGATGATACATATACATATAAGACATATATGTATATATATATATATATCCATTTATATATATAAAATATATATTTTAGTCATAGGGGTACTTTAGTCATTTTCTCCATTTTTACGCACATTCTTTTTTGAGAATGTGATTGTATTTTTCTTTTCTTTCTTTTTATTTTTTGTTTTTTATATTGTACCAAAAGATACCTTGGGGGGGGGGCACTCAAATAGACGAGCCCCTCCAACGGTCACATTTGTGACCGTTGGAGGGGCTCCAACATCTATGAGTTGAGCCCTTCCAAGGCTCCTTTTGGTGGCTTATAAATAGGGGTTCTCCCCTTGTGATTTCTCGTGGCTTTGGGTCAAAGCCCAAGTGTTCAATAAAGATTATATTCTTTCTTTTAGTGCATTTGTGAGATTGATTGGTTTGTGCCTTTGTGCACAAGTGTTCTTAGTGTTCTTGTTGTGCATGTGTGCACTTGTTCTTCATCAAGAATATTGGGTCTTGATTATAGTATCTTGTTGAAGATACTTTCACAGTTTCACACAATGAATCTACATAATTGAACAAAAGTGAAAGGTATGACTCATGACCTCATAGTGAATAAGATTGAGTATATGGTCTGGACGAATGTCCATAGTCCCTTTCTGCAACCAATACACGTGGGCACCCTTATCAGACTTGTACAGAAAGTCAAGGAACAATGACTTACAAATCAACAATGCCACTGCCTAGTATTTCAGCATCTAACACACAGAAGTGAAGAATCAATAAATACTTCAAAAGTCAAAACAGAAAAGCAGTTGTAAGGATATATAAAGTCCTGCCAGTCTGACTACACAGCCACCAACTTCAAGGACTTCATTTTCTGCTTTAAGGAGAACATCTGCTCGAGGACTTCTTCCAATTGGCAATAACGGACTGTCCTGCAAAGTAATGTCAAATAATGGTCATTAAAAAGCATAACACATGAATACATTCAATCAGTACACAAAATAAACACATTTGTTTAAGACCATATTGAAAGCTAAATTTAGAGCCCAATATGGTATAAAGTTACTATAAACTATAAACAAATGCAAAATCACATTCCTCCTGTGTTTGCAACTCTTCACTCTTGGCACAGTAATAGTACAAATGACATGCTTCTGAGAAAATCATAGAACACGAGAATCCTCTTACTCATGTTAACTGATTCAATCATGGCAAGAGTGTATGCTAATATTTCTGCTCAAAAGGTCCTCAACATTGTAAGACAATCAAATCAAGTTGAATTGTAAAGAACTTATATCCAGATCCATAATTCCATAGATGTTTTTGAACAAATCTTAGAATGGTAATTTCTTATGTTCATGTGTTAGCTCATGCTGTTACATTTATGTAAAAGGTAACTTTGAAATTTCTTCTCTTCACTCCACCCCATTCTTAAGCTTAATAATAGAAGTGAACAACAGCATGAAACAAGTTTGCTCAATAATCAAACAAACTGGAGGACAAACCAAAATCTAAGGCTTGCACGGGAACATAAAAGGGTATGTATCAGCAAAACTCTTGGATGACTGCAAATAAAAAGCTAAGAAGAGTGCTGATCCATAAAAGTGAGAAAACAACAGACTATTTCTGAAGAGAGTTGCATAATGTAGAGGTGGAACAATGATTTCTCACATCCTGTAGCTAAATGGAGAATCATACATGTAAAAGCAAAAGCCACACCAGCATTTTTTTGTCAAGTAAATGAAGAGCAAATATTTTGACAGTAAAACAGCATCCTTCCCCCAAGTAATACCTCAGAGCATAGTCCATTGTCCTCACAATCATAAACGGCGGTGCTTGATGTAAACAAGAATGAGCCCTCACCACTCCAATTCGATGCAGCCAGACTGAAAATTATTTGAATCCATTCAAGCAAAACATATATTTCCATATACTGTAGGAAATTGAATATAAAATCAGCCAGAGTAAGCATTCATGCATGCAGAATAACATGTTAAACAAAAGCAGAGGAGGCAGAAAAAACTCATGGAATCAAGGAAAGAAAAAAGGATGCATTCATAACACCATTCAGATTATAATGTGTATCATTAACCAATACTTGAAACAATTTCATCAACTTTATCACATAAAACAAGCATCCATTCGTGAGAAAAGAAAAGTTAGTAACGGGAGCCAGATCACTGCCATTCTGAACAGTATGAAGCATTCAATGCAATTGACTGGACATTGTACAGAGTGGACAGCAAGTGTTTACATATTCAGCAAGACAAGAAACACAATTCTGTGTAAATCAACTACAGCAGGCATCAAAGATGGGTAGCATATGTAAACATTTCAGAAAACAGAAAGCCAAAGGTCAAGATGGTTAGGCAAGCCTAACTGTCCTGCCTCACAACTGTGCTAATGTGAACTCTTCCCTGAAATATCTAAAACACTTAACTGTTCAAGTAGCATCATGCACATACTAAACACAAATAGTTCAAAATAAGTTAAATATATAAATTATGCATAATGATGCCTACTGTGCACTTTCTCCTGCCTAGCTAGCTATCGTGCAAATAAGGGAAATGTTAATTATACAACATTAATACATTGATAATTACTTCAGCAGAAGAATTCCATCCATATTTCAAGTACTTGTAATGCAAACAAGTGCCATCGTGATCCTGTAACTCACACAACATACTAATCCATCGAAAGAGTTATCACATAAAGATCAAGACAAGAAGACTTGTATAACGTGTCAAAACAATTGCTGTGCTGTTGAAGTTCAATAAGTGACCACTGCATGCATGCATGAATGACAATATTAGAGGCAAAGAGTCATCAGTAAAAATTCAGAAAGTGATGTACCAAACCTCCTCACAATCAGAAACAACAGTTAGCTCAGGTAATTGGGTTACACCATGTACAGTTTAGATGTGTTTGAAGACCATCACAACATAATATGCTGAACCATAGATTCCATGGCAGAAAAGTGCTTGCTAGTTCAACAATTCGTACATATTCACAGCAAAGAATGTTTTTCAGTGATTCAGAAAAGTGCTTTGAAACATTGAAAAAAAGGTCCCTAAAAAAGTAGACAGGGTGAATGTGAGAATTAAAATGAAAATCATAACACAAAAGCATAGTAAAATCAATGCACATTTTTATTAATTGCCTAACATCCCGTTTCAGTTATGCTTAGAAAGAGATCTTGTACTTCATGAACTTAGGTCTGCAATGCATACCTTACTTCACTCGGATAGTCTACGCTTTGAGATGGAGGAGCACAAAATATGACGTATGGAAACTTATATGTTGATATTGAACCCCTTACAGAAGGTGTAATCCCAAACTTGAGCAATTCATCATGGTGATCTGTAGTTATTGTCTGTCCAAAAATTTTGCAAGCTGGATTTTCCTGGTAGATAGAACTTTTCTTATGTAAATATAGCTTCATTAACCATACAATCACATTTGTGATACACATAAGAAAATGGAAATAAAAGAAAGAAAGCCCAAACTACTTCCAATTAATGCCCTACAAAAGGACAAAAATAGACGATTTGGTGAATATTGCTTTTCCGAAATGTTAAATGGGAACAAAGTGTAATGAAAAGAGGCGGAAGCACCAATAGAGCAAAAAGTCACTCCTTAAGAGTGACTACAAGAGCCAAGAACACAAACACCAAATGTGCACACACAAAACTCACAAATATAGGAAATGACTTAAAGTCATAAGTTGGATTTATTGAAGAAAGGAAGAGAAGGGTGTAAAAACCCATACATTTACAAGGGGGAACCTCCTCTTTATATAAAGGAGGGAAGCACTAAAGAGGACCCATAAAGGGGGCTCCCTTCTAGTCGTTGGGAGCCCCAACGGTCATAAATATGACTGTTGGGGCCCCAACGACTAGATGGGTGGGGCCCCTTTATGATTCCAAAAAGCAAAAAGACAAAATAAAAACGGAAAAAGAAAAAAGGGAAAAAGAGAAAAAGGTGAAAAAGAAAAAGGTACATTTGGGAATTACCAAAATACCCCTATCGGGTTTTTGGTTTATACAAAACAGAAAAAGAAAATATAATTATGTATATATACATATATACGTATATATACTTATATATATATATATATACTAATGTATATATATAAGTATATGTATATATATATATATATATTTATATATACATAAGTTAACATGCCCCCTCAAACTTTACGGGGAGAAGACTGAAAGTTTGCCAAGAAGAAACATGAATCGTGGAGTTGGGAGCGCCTTGGTGAAGAAGTCAGTTAGTTGATACTCTGAGGTGACATATGGCAATGTGATGGTCCCTTTGAGATATTCGTCTCGAACATAATGGCAATCCATTTCGATATGCTTGGTCCGCTCATGAAAGGTGTGATTGCTGGCAATGTATATCGCACTCTTGTTATCACAACAGAGCTTGGTGGGAGTGGAAATGTTAACGCCCATGTCACTAAGAAGACTTCTGAGCCACACAATCTCCATAGTTGTTATCTCCATAGCCCGATATTCAGCTTCAGTAGATGATAAGGAGACCTTCTGCTGCTTCTTGCATCTCCACGAGATGAGAGATTCACCTAAAAAAATGCAAAGACCCGTAATTGAGATCCGATCATTGGGATTTCCTCCCCAGTCAGCATCAGTAAAAGCAGTTAATTCAAGAGATGAGGAAGAGGATAAGAAGAGTCCCTTGGAGATGGTATTTTTGATATATCGCACAATTCTCATTACGGTCGCCATATGAACCGTAGTAGGAGCGTGCTGAAATTGGCTCGCTGCATGAACCGCATGAGCTATATCTGGACGTGTGATGGATAGATAGGTGAGGGATCCAATTAATTGGCGGTAGGGAGTTGGATCTTCAAGAAGAACACCATCTTCAAGTCTTAGTTTCGCATTGATAACTTCAGGAGTCTCCACTTTCTTTTCATCAGATATTCCTGATTTGGTACAAATTTCCACAGCTAACTTCATTTGAGATAAGATGTACCCACGCGCTGAATAAGCCACTTCAATTCCTAAAAAATATCTCAAATAACCAAGGTCAGACATATCAAAAGTATCTTTTAATATAGACTTAACATCATTTACTCCCTTTTTGTCATTCCCAGTGATGATCATATCATCAACATACAACAAAAGCATAATAATAGAGTCACCTGTTCTTTTGACAAAAAGAGCAGTGTCAGTATAACAAGAAGAAAAACCTAAATTGATTAATACATTACTAAACCTATCATACCAAGCTTTAGGAGCTTGCTTAAGTCCATATAAAGCCTTTTTTAATTTTAAAACTTTTCCATTTAAATTCATACCTGGAGGTGGTTCCATATAAACTTCTTCATTTAAATTACCATTCAAGAAAGCATTTTTAACATCAAGTTGAAAGATGGGCCATTTTTTGACAGAAGCTATAGCAATAAGGGTTCGAACACTAGTCATTCGAGCAACAGGGGCAAAAGTTTCATCATAGTCTACCCCATACTCTTGGGCAAAACCTTTGGCTACCAACCTAGCCTTATATCTTTCCAATGAACCATCACTCTTAGTTTTTACTTTAAACACCCATCTACATCCAACAGTTTTCTTGCCATTGGGAGGATCAATGATTTCCCAAGTTTGTGCCTTTTTAAGGGCATTAAGTTCAAGCTCCATAGCTTCATTCCAATGATCATATTGTTTAGCATCATTGTAATGTGATGGTTCATGAAAGGAGTGAAGAGCAAGAAGACATGCTCGATAATTAGGGGAAAAAGAGTCATAAGAAACAAATCTATTTGGAATCTTAGGAATGCGATTTGATCTTCTTTGAGAGGTTTCTTCTATCGACTCATTTTGAGAAAATCTTTCAAGGGCACATGGAGGATTTCTTTCATTCCTTCTAGAGTAGATTTGTATTTGTCTTGACGCATTTTCTTCTAAGTTTTGATCATTATTTGGATGTTCAACAAGATCTTCAAGAGGTTCATTAAGATCAATATGATCATCTATGATGTTTTCTTGAGGTAACAAGTCAAATAAAAAGGAATAGTCAATATTTTCATTTGGTTGATGCGAAAAACCATTTTATTCTTCGAGAAATGTGACATCTTTTGAGATATAAAGTTTATTATTAAGGATGTCAAAACATCGATATCCTTTTTGTTTTTCGCCATATCCCAAAAAAATACATTCAATAGCCCTAGGAGAAAGTTTATCATTTTTGCGAGTTAAAACAAAGCATTTACATCCAAAAATTCTTAATCTTTTATAATCGGGAGACATATTGTAAAGTTTTTCAAATGGAGAAAGATTTTTCAAAGAGGATGAAGGGATTCTATTGATGAGATATGTTGAAGTTAGAACCGCTTCGGCCCAAAAGGATTTTGGGATATTTTTTGAAATCAATAATGTTCTTGTAGTTTCTATTATGTGCCTATGCTTTCTTTCCGCAAGACCATTTTGTTGCGGAGTGTTGGGACAAGAACGTTAATGACAAATTCCATTTTCTTTTAAGTAATTTTGAAAATCATTAGACATATATTCACCTCCCGAATCGGACCTAAGAATAGATAGATTTCCCAAAAATTGATTTTTAACCATTGCATGAAATTCTTTAAAGAACGAGAAGACTTCAGATTTGCGACTTAAGAAGTATATCCACGTAAATCTAGTGAAGTCATCAATAAAGACCACATAATACGAAAAACCTCCTTTAGATAAAATTGGGGATGGTCCCCACACATCGGAATGAACAAGTTCAAATGGCCGAGTGGCAAAATAACTTCTTTGAGGAAACGGAGTAGCTTTAGATTTCCCAAAAATGCAATCTTTACAAGTCATGTGATTGTCTTTACAAGTATTGTTCAAAAAAGGGAAAAGAGACATTTTTACAAAATTTGGATGACCAAGTCTCTCATGCCAAATTCCAATACTTTTGTCTTTGACAAGATTGCAAGATGACTTAGATGGAAGCGTCAAAAAGTCCATAAAATAGAGATCACCCCTTCTATGGCCTTGCCCAATCAGCTTCCCTGACTGGAGATCTTGCACGATGCAATCTTTAGGTGAGAAAGAGACTTGGCATCCATGGTCGGTGATTTGGGAAACAGAAAAAAGATTTAAATTAATTTTTGGAACAACTCTTCCTTTAGGAACAAAAAAGTTTTGAGAATTTTTGAAGTCAAGTGTTCCAATACTTTCAATTTTTAAAGACGTTCCATCGGCCGTTGAGACATAGGAGGACATAGGTTTGAAAAAAACATTGGAAAGGGAGTTTTTATGAGATGTCATATGGAAAGAAGCACCAGAGTCTAGTATCCACATACCTGGAGGTGATGAAGAGTAGGCGATGGCGGCTCCAGATGTTGAAGGAGAAGACTTGAGAAGGTGATGGAGAACTTCGGAGATATGATTAAGAGTTTCTTTGATATCTCCTTCTTTGGTACTTTCTTCCTTCTTTGGAGAATTTTCTCCAACCGCGGCAACCTTTCCTTTAAGCTTAGGACAAACCGGTCTAATGTGTCCCGGTTCATTACAATAGTGGCATATGATTCCCTTTCTAGGCCCATTGATATTTTTGTTAAAGTGGGGAGGTCTATATGCTTTAACATTTGATCCGGGCCTATTAACGGTCAAAACCTCATCATTCCTAATGCTCAAGCCAAGTCGAGTTTCTTCTTGACATACCTCGGCAAGAGAATCTTCAATAGATAGGGCTTTGCTTCTATGGAGAAGAGATGCCCTCACTTGTTCAAATTCCGGGCGAAGTCCATGAAGGAATTGAAAAAAATGCTCATTTTCAATTTGTTCCCTTCTTAGTTCAATGTCTTGTGGAGCAACCCATTTGGGCTCAAGAAGGGCAAGCTCATCCCAAAGAGGAGTTAGAGAGCTAAAATAGTCCCGGACACTCATATCCATTTGTTTGGTGGAACGAATTTTTTCTTGGCAAAAGAATTGCCAAGCAAGATCCTTTTGGGTATACATATCCTTAAGGAAAAACCAAGCCTCATTGGCTCTTCTAAACTTGGCAATATTGGCACAATTTTTAAGATCTACATTGTTCATAAACCATGCCAAGATTTTGGCATGGTTACTTTCCCAATCCTCGATTTTGGATTGATGTTCACTAATGGCTTTGATGCGCTCATCGCCATCTAAAGCCTTTTCAACTTCATTTTCAATTTTGGTAAGAACAAGAGAGGGTTCGGGAGTAGTCCCCATAACAAAACCCCAAAGTTTCTTACCTCTTAGATGATTTTCCATAGCGGAGGCCCACATGAGATAGTTGGACCCATTTAGCTTGAAAGAGAGCTCCACTTTAGAATCACGTTCCATCGGCACCAAATATACTTCCTTTCTTCAAAACTTTGAGAGGCACGCTTTCCAAGATGACAAAAGAGAAGCCCAATCACCAACCGAGCTCTGATACCATGTAATGAAAAGAGGCGGAAGCACCAATAGAGCAAAAAGTCACTCCTTAAGAGTGACTACAAGAGCCAAGAACACAAACACCAAATGTGCACACACAAAACTCACAAATATAGGAAATGACTTAAAGTCGTAAGTTGGATTTATTGAAGAAAGGAAGAGAAGGGTGTAAAAACCCATACATTTACAAGGGGGAACCTCCTCTTTATATAGAGGAGGGAAGCACTAAAGAGGACCCATAAAGGGGGCTCCCTTCTAGTCGTTGGGAGCCCCAACGGTCATAAATATGACTGTTGGGGCCCCAACGACTAGATGGGTGGGCCCCTTTATGATTCCAAAAAGCAAAAAGACAAAATAAAAAAGGAAAAAGAAAAAAGGGAAAAAGAGAAAAAGGTGAAAAAGAAAAAGGTACATTTGAGAATTACAAAAATACCCCTATCGGGTTTTTGGTTTATACAAAACAGAAAAAGAAAATATAATTATGTATATATACATATATACGTATATATACTTATATATATATACTAATGTATATATATATATATATAAGTATATGTATATATATTTATATATACATAATTTAACACAAAGTACACTATCAAGTCAAATTCATAGAGACAAATAAATAGTTGCCTTTGGAGATAGAGCACATTCTCTGAGCTAGAATGAGCATATAGTATCATATGCACATATGCAGCGATAGAAATGTTTTCCATGACCATCCCTCTTGAAACCCATCAGCCATACAACTCTTGTAAAGGATCCCCCTAGCCTTTTCAAGGTTTCAAAAGGCAAAAGGTGAGGTAAAGCATTTTACTGAATTAAGTATAGGGCATAATTCTTGGGCTGTTTGAAATGGAAACCATGCAAGAAAGCATCTGAAATTTGGAAAACTATTAGAAAAAAGTACAGAAATGAAAATTTTCAATAGAAAAAATCATCAAAGAAAGGGAATTCAGCTATTTGGTAATGAACCCCACCAATGGTTATCTACATTTCTATCATGGACACCACCCAATGATTTCATGAGTCATGATTCATGACAGCTAGAAATTTCACAAAGAAAAATCTTTTACAGTGAAAGCAAGCCCATTGAGAATTTTCCACTTTTTGTCATCCATGATGAACATGAAACCATCTTAATTTGTTGGAATTGAATAACCAAAACCTAAAGTAATCCACATAATAGCAGTGATTCCATATACTCAACCTGTCTGCTGATTGAAATGCATTTACTTAAAAAGACATTTGTGTGTGTTGCCAGCAATCACAACAAACTTTGATATGCTACGTGGAATTTACATAGTCAATCTAACAAAAACTGAATTATGCATTGAACCATATAAATGCATTGCAATCTAAGGACTTCAAAAGAATGGAGAGTACTTTAATTGAATAGCACTATACCAATTTCCATTTTTCTGCTACAATACGACCAAGTATGCCTGGACCCACAATCAGTAAATCCTTTTCCCCGACCAAACCAGCAGAAGAGACCTCCAGGTCTTCATAAGCTGAACCTGTATACACAAATTTAAAAAGTTTTAATCTTGCAAAGCTTTATGTATGGAGAGCGAGAGAGATGTGCTTCATGCAGTTGATACTCAAATAGCCTGTCCACTCATCGTGCATTAATATTCGCTACATTATGTTTGCTAGCAATAATTCAGTACTTGGCCCTCTACAAAAATAAAACAAAAAATCAAAATACTCTACGGTTTCAACTGAAAAGACGTCGTCATTCACAACTGGGTCAGGATCCTGACCCAATACGTTTTATTTTATTTAAACACATGCTCATTAATGGCATGTTGTAATTTTAATATTTTATGTAATAGGTATTTTCGTACCCTAATTTCTGTACATGTGTATACTTAATGAAATGCAAGAATTGCAGGCCCTATTGGGTTTTCCTCTACAGCCATCAGAGCCTCTCTCTCCTCCCTCATTGTTTTCTGACATGGTATCAGAGCAGTGATCCTCTCCAAGCTCTGCAGTTCCAAGGTATTTTTCTTACTCTTCTTTTTCTTAAATCTCTAAGCCATCTAAGCCAATGTATTCTGCAAAATCTCCTGTCAACCATATTCTCTTTCTTTTTCTTCTCTGCATATCTTTCCCATCTCTGAAATCTGCATCTTGGTTTCTAAAATCTGCATCTACCCTTTCTCTTTTAAAATCTGAATCTACATCTATCCTTTCTCTTTTAAAATCTGAATCTGCGTATTCACCCTCCTCTTGTTCTAATCTCATACGGTTTGACGTGATTCCATTTTCTTTTCACATCACATCCATATCGTTTCTCGATTTCTTCAGAAAAATAAGGTCAGTTTTAGATCTGAGTAAAATATCAGATTTCTTTTTCCTTTGGGTTTCCATTTCTTTTATTCCTCTTTGCATTTTTCAAAAAGAAAAACACGTTACATTGAAATAACGTGTTTCTGTTTTCCTTTTCATTGAATGGTCTTTATTCAGACCAGTTTGCTGCATAAACTCTGTTTCTGTCTCGGGTTGGTCTGCAAAAAAAAAAGGAGACAGTCGAGTTCTCTAAAATTGCGTCTTGGTTCTGACTTTTATTTGTTATTCTTTCAAAGTCTTGCTTTGGCCTCCAATCGCCTATGGATTCTTTTTTTGCTTCTCAATCTAGTCTTTCTTTCAACTTTCTTAACCAACTTATATCTGAAAAACCGAACTCCAATTTTCTCACCTGGAAAAGACAAATCATCCCATTCATAAGAAGCCAGGACCTTTCTGGACATCTAGATGGCTCTGTTTCTGTCCTTCCAAAGTTCATTTCACAAGATGGCAAGACTGGGGAGGGTGACACTTCCATCACTTTTGTCAGAAATCCAGAATATATATCCTGGATGAAGCGAGATCAGGCTTTGGTTACCTACATCACTTCTACCCTGTCACAGGAGGTGCTTGTGGCAATCCCAGATGACTGCACAACCATGCAGTTATGGCATCGTCTTGTTCAGACGTATTCTCAAGTTTCTTAGGCCAGAATTCTATTTTTAAAGAAAAAGTTTCAAATGCTGAGAAAGGACTCCATGACTGTCATAGAGTACAACAACTACGCCTTCATCCCAAAACAATTGGGGTCAGCGATATGAACCAAAAAAAGAAATTCATTTTGGGTCTTCCACATGAATCCTTTTCCTCCAATCATTTCTATCCAATGCCATGTCCTCGTTGAGGTTCAAAGCATTCATATCCTTTCCTATCATCTCCATCCAAGTCTTCCTAGGCCTACCCCGACCTCTTTTAACTAATATATTTTCCCATTTCTCCAACCTTCTAACTGGAGCATCATTAGGCCTTCGCCGAATATGCCCAAACCACCGTAAACGATTCTCTCGCATCTTATTTTCAATGACTGTCATAGAGTATTTAAACAAAATGAAAACTATCACAGATCAGTTGGCTATTGTGGATTGCGCGGTTAGTGATAAAGATATGGTGCAATAAACCTTGAGCGGGCTGGGACCCGATTATCATATGATGGTTACTTCCTTGCTGTGTTTACCAGACTTACCTACTTTTGAAGATCTTCGTGCTAAGCTCTTACAGTATGAGATGACTTTGAAAGGATTCTCTAAAGGTAATCACAATCCCATTGGAGCACACGATGTTCTTGCCATAGGAGTTAACTATGGTCGAGGACGTGGCAGGTATGAATCTCAAGAAAGGGGAGGTAAAGAGAGGAATGGACAAGGAGCTCGTGAAATATTACCTACACCCAATATGTCTCCTAATCTGCAAAGGCAAAGGACAATACCCACTTGCTTTCTCTACAACAAAAGAGGGCACATGAAGGCAAATTGTTGGTTTAACCCGCAAAATAGAGGAAAGCAATTAGAAACAAGAAAGGGAACAGATACATTGAAGAATAGTGGAGAAGTCAAAGAAGTGTTATTATCTGCCTTGGCTGAATTTAACATCAAACAGAATGATTAAGGCACTTAGTATGTTGATTCTGGTGCAGTTACTCATGTCACTGGTGATGCTGGTAAGTTCCTAAATCTTGTTTCTTATGTTGGTAGAAATAGTATAGTCACTGAAGATGGGTCTACCACCATATTTCACACATTGGAATCTGTAATTCCTATGTCCAACTCTTCTCTTGCTCTTTCAAATGTCATTCATGCTCCTAATATCAAGAAAAATATTGTTTCTATCTCTAAGCTTGTAGATGACATTAATGCTTCAATTGAGTTAAATCCTTTTTTTGTTTATGTTAAGGACCTTCACATGAGGGAAACGTTCGCTGAAGGAAAACATCAAGGGAATATGTATGTGTTCCAAGAGAATCCTTCATCTTGTGTTCAGCCCGTTGACTCCATCGTGAAGCTCACATCATTATCTTTAGTTCCTTCTGATAGTATTTTTAATCTTTCTGAATGTATTGAGCCAAATCTTTGGCATGGTCGTCTGGGTCATTGTAGTAGTCGCTTTATTGATAAGCTTGTTTCAAGTAGTCTTATTCCCAAGTCAAGTATGAGTTTAAGCGTCGATAATAGAAAATGTTCTAGTTGTCTTCAGTGTAGGAGTCATGTTCTTCCATTTCATTCTATTAAGTTTCTTCAATGTCTGGCACTAGATATTATCTTATTTTTGTTGACAGTTATTCTCGATATACATGGATCTTCTTTATAAAAAGTAAATCTGAAACCTTCAAGTTATTTCAGAATTTTCATTCCTTTGTTCAAAATCAATTCTCTGAGAATATCATTTGTTTCCAATGTGAGGGGGGGGGTGAATTCTCTTCAAATGACTTTATTAGTTTCCTCCAGACAAATAGAATAAGTAGGCAGGTGTCTTGCCCTCATACACCTCAACAGAATGGGATTGCTGAACGGAAGCATTGCCATATTGTCGAGTGTAATGAGCATGATGCATGATAGTAATCTTCCAGTTACCTTCTGGATAGAGGCTTTTTCACACAACAGTCTATGTCATAAATCGATTGCCCATGAACATCTTGGAAAACAAATCACCCTATTTCTCTTTGCATGGTGTGCATCCAAACTATCATGATTTGCGTGTTTTCGGGTGTGTATGTTATGTTCATATTGACAGTTCCATGCGACACAAGTTTCAGGATAAGGCCTTAAAGTGCAGATTTGTTGGGTACGCTGATGATTACAAAAGCTACATATGTTATGATCCTGTGAACAAGCACATCAAAATATTCAGAAATATTGTGTTTGACGAATCAACTTTTGGGTATAGTGCTAACACTCCGCCAAAAATTGAAGTCTATCATCCTTGGTTGAACTCAGATCTCTTTTCTAGTATTGATGATATTTGTTCTTCTAAATGTAATCAAAGAGATGAGGAAAACGTACCTACTGTTGGGCAAAAAACTCAGGAAAATGTGATTCTTGAACCACTGTTAGCCCCCGAAAGGTATAAAGGCATTGTTTACTCTAGACGTGAGAAGGAGATACCTCTCAGCTCTAATCAGGAGCAGAATTCTCCTTTTGTTTCCATTCAATCACCTGTTCACAGAAGGTCTACTTGATCTCGACATCCTATTGATAAGTGGGTTAGTTATGAGAACTTTACGATGGATTTTCAACTCTTCTTAGCCTCTTTGGGCAAGAAAGATCAACCCACAACATTATTAGAATATGGATCGGATATGGATCCATTGAAGGATCCATATCACGTGTATATTTACGTATTTTGTATTACTAATGCAAGGCAGTTTTGTCCATGCAAAAAAAATTGTAACCCTATTAAACTTAACAATGTTTTAATGCAGCCAAGGAAGATTAGAGTGGTTGCTGATTCTTAACAGGTACCCGAGTTATCTTTCTTCTCTTTCTCTTCTCATTTCTCAATTCTTGCAGCAGTTTTCTCATGGTATCAGAGCATCGACCCCTCTGGGAATAAAAAGGGTCTTCATCGGAACCAAGAAAAGTTGTGTTCCCTTTCTCATCAAAGTTGTGTTCCCCAACTTCTTGTCTTCCATTTTGTCTCACGCAAAGGCTGCTGACTGAATAAAGTTGCACTTTTGTCTTGGTCTTCTAGCCATCAAGTTTGTCTCATCTGAATAAAGATGCACCCTTGTCAGCCATCAGGTTTTACTCCTTTATTTCTCTTGTCTCATCTGAATAAAGTTGCACCCTCTTTCTTCTTGTCAGGTTTTACTCCTTTATTCCTCTTGTCCCATCTGAATAAAGCTGCCCCTCTTTACTTCTTGTCGTCACATTTTTTTCAGATGATTCCCCATCTCACGTGACACCTGGTAAAGTCTGGTCACACAAGTCCCTTTTATTTTATATATATTTTTTTGCTTTGGCCACATAAAAAAATGGACAATGACTATTATTGAGTTCTTAAATCAAGTCAAAAGCATCACAGATCAACTAGCCATTGTTGGATATCCAGTGTCCGATAAAGAAAAAGTGCAACAGAGCTTGAATGCCTTGGGATCAGAGTATCATGTCCTTGTAACTTCCTTACTGTGCTTGCCTATGTTACCTAGTTTTGAAGATTTGCGTGCTAAATTGTTCCAGTATGAGATGTCCTTGAAAAGCATTTTTGATGCTTCAACAGGGCAATCATCTATGCATGATGTTTTTGCCACCGGGATGACTGTTGATCGTACACGAGGAGGGCGTGGCAACAGAGGTTACAAATCCAGGGTGGACGTGGGTTGCTACCTACACCAAATGTCACTCCCAGTCTGACAAGAAATGTTCTCACATGTTACCAGTGCAACAAACGTGGCCACATCAAAGCCAATTGCCGGTTCAATCCTCAGAATTCTCAAAATCACAATAGAATACAAAACAATAGAAATGTTGCTACATCAGGATCTACGGGTACCTTTCATGCCAGTGATGATGCTAAGGATCTTCTCTTGTCAGCTATAGCTAACTTGAACCTGAAGCAGAATGATGATGGAATATGGTATGTCGACTCTAGGGCAGCTGCTCATGTCATTGGCAATGCAGGTAAGTTCTCTACCTTGATCCCTTATTTTGGAAAATCTAATATTATAACTGGAGATGGAACTCACCACTCTATCTCAAACGTAGGCAACGTCTTCATTCCTTTGTCTGAATCTTTATCCATTCCTTTATCTTATGTTGTGCATGCACCAAATATAAAGAAAAATAGTCTTTGTTTCCAAGCTTGTTGATTCTACCAATTCATCTGTTGAATTTACTCCTACTTCTGTCTTTGTCAAGGATCTTCAAACGAAGAAGACGTTTGCTAAAAGAGAGCGACGTGGAAACATGTATATCTTCAATGAAGATTCAGACTCCAATGTTCTGAAGCCTTCCAACTCCGATCACTTCTCTAGAAGTGTTTTAAGTATATCTCAATGTAATAAGCCAGAAATTTGGCATTCTCGTCTTGGTCATTGTAGTCAAGTCTTTATTGAAAAATTAGTGTCTAATGGATTTCTTCCAGAGTCTGTTCCACCTTCGTTGAAGAATAAGATATGTTCCAGTTGTCAGGTTTGCAAAAGTCATGTACTTCCTTTTCATTAAATAAATAAAAGAGCCTCCATGCCTTTTGAGATAATATGCTCTGATGTTTGGGGCCCAGCCCCCAATCCTTCTTCTTCTGGAAGTAAATATTATGTATCTTTTATTGACAGTTTTTCTCGCTTTACCTGGATATTCTTTATGAAACACAAATAAGAGGTTTCCCTTATCTTTCGTCATTTTCATGCCTACGTTAATACCCAATTCTCTCAAAATATTCAAATTCTCCAATGTGATGGGGGTGGTGAGTATTCCTCCAAAGAATTTTTAGAATTTCTTCAAGATAATGGGATACATCGTAGAGTTTCTTGCCCATACACTCCACAGCAAAATGGAGTTGCTGAACGTAAACATAGACATATTATGGAGAGTGCAATGAGCATGATGCATGACTCTAACGTGCCCATTAGTCTTTGGACAGAAGCTTTTCATACTGCCACTCATGTGATAAATCGTCTTCCTATGCCTATTCTTGAGAATCAGTCTCCTTATTGTGTTCTCTTTGGAGTACATCCAGATTATGATGAGTTACGAGTTTTTGGTTGCATGTGTTATGTACATGTTGATAAATCCGTGAGAACCAAATTTCAGGACAAAGCTTCTATATGTCAATTTGTAGGTTATGCAGATGAACACAAGGGATGTTAAAATATAGTTTGCGTATGGATCTGGATCCAGATCCATACGCATGGTATGTTAATGAAACACATGCTGCTTTAGTATCATTAATGGCATCCTTGTAATATCTCTGATATTACAAGGATAGTTGTATATTTGCTGTTTTATATTAAATGATTAGGGCTTGGAGGTCGAGCATTGTGAGCCGCCCCAGCCATTGGTTTCTCTCTCTCTCCCTGTTTCCTGCAGACGTTGTATCAGATATGGAAATCTGATATGGTATCAGAGCACAGCGTGTTCATCGAGATGGGGTCAGCGTGAACAAGAAAACTCCCTGTGCGTGAAGAAGGTCTGAAACAGCAGATTTCCCCCTTCTGAAACAACGTATCTTCACAGCAGATCTCTCCTTGCGTGAAGAAGGTCTGAAACAGCAGATCTCTCCTACTGAAACAGCGTATCTTCACAGCGTACCAGTTCCCCCTTCTGAAAGTTGGTACTTTCAGCGTACCAGATATAAAACAATAGATTTCCCCCTTCTGAAGCAGATTTCCCCAAATTGAAAGTTGGTACTTTCAGCGTACCAGATATAAAATCTCTAAAACAGTAGCAGTGTGTTCCTACTTTCGCAGATCGTGAACTGCGCGTTCCTCCTTTCAGCGTGTTCCTCCTTCAGCGTACTCATCGACTGTGTTCATCCTAAGTTCTCTCTTTTTTGTCATTCTATCATCTGTGTTGGTTCCAATTTTTTTTTTTTACACATCACCAACTGTCATTCTATCATCTGTTTATTTCTTTTCATTCATCTTGTTTGCTTATTCATTATTCTACTGATATGGATTACTCTTCGTCTTCATCATCCGGTCCCTCTGCCAATTTCTTGAGTCAGCTTGTTACAAAAAAACTTACTCATTCTAATTTTTTGACATGAAAAAGGCAAATCCTTCCTTTTATACAGAGTCAGGATCTCGATGAACATTTGGATGATTTAGTTCCTATACCACCACGACTTATTTTGCAGGAAACCAAGGATGAGAAAGGTGACAAAATTACTATTTCCATTAAGAATCCAGAGTATACAGTTTGGAGGAAGCGAGATCAGTCTTTAGTTGCTTATATTACGTCAACACTCTCTCAAGAAGTGTTGGTTACTCTTTCAGATGATTGCACTGTGGCGGATCTGTGGAGTAAGTTGTCACAAACTTACTCTCAGATATCAGAATCCCGAGTTATGTTCTTAAAAAATGAATTTCAAAGTTTGAAGAAAGGCTCCATGACAGTCATGGAATACATAGGCTGCTTGAAGAGTATTACTGATCAATTGGCTGTTGTTGGAAGTGCTATTGCAGATAAAGATAAAGTTCAACAACTCCTCAGTGGATTGGGTCCTGACTTTGACATGTTTACCACAACTTTATTATGCCTTCCTCACTTGCCCACTTTTGACGACCTCCAAGCGAAACTTCTCCAGCATGAGATGATTATGAAGCAAAGGGCAGAAGGAAATGAATCAGCTCGTCCTCATTCAGTTTTGGCCATGGACACTTCTGTAGGTTTTGGACGATGGAATGGAGGGCATCAAGGAGGCAGAGGCCGCAGACGTTTTGGGCAGGGAGGACGTGGTATCTTGCCTACGCCTAATATTTCAGGGGGTTTTAACACAGGGAATCAGAGGAGAGTGCCCACTTGTTTCTTATGTAACAAAAGAGGACATGTGAAAGCTGGTTGTTGGTTCAATCTACAAAATAGAGGAAAAATAAACAAAATTGAAAATAAATCCGCTACTGCTATGGACACAAAAGGGCCATCCACAGATGTGCAACAACTTTTGTTATCAGCATTGTCACAGATGACGATCAAGCAAAATGAACAAGGCGAATGGTATGTTGATTCAGGTGCCGCCACGCATGTTACGGGTAATGCGGGTAAGTTATCTCACTTATTGCCTTATTTTGAAAAAGGTAGTATAGTTACGGGAGATGAAACTTATCACTCCATTAGTCATACTGGCAATGCACATATCCCTATGTCAAAGTCCTCACTTCACTTGTCCAATGTCCTTCTTGCTCCTAATATTAAAAAGAACATTGTTTCTGTAGCTAAACTTGTTGACGATATGAATTCTTCCGTCGAATTTACTCCCTCTTCTGTTTATGTTAAGGATCTACGAACGAATGAGACGTTCGCTAAGGGGGAGCGACAAGGAAACATGTACGTCTTCAAGGAGATCCCTTCAGTGTCTTCGTCTTCAGTCCCAGTTCTCCAGTTGAAGTCGCCCAAGCATTCTTCAGTGTCTTCGCCTTCAGAGTCTTTGTTTTTTCCTTCATTGGCAGTTTTTAATTCATCTCATTGTAATAAGCCAGATATTTGGCATAGTCGTTTGGGACATTGTAATCGAGGTTTCGTTGAAAACCTTGTATCTGATGGTCTCCTTCCAGAATCTAGTTTATGTTCATTTTCTGATACTAAAAATAAATGTTCCTCATGCGAACTCTGCAAGAGTCATGTTCTTCCTTTTCATATTATAAATAAAAGAGCTTCAAAGCCATTTGAGATTATTTGTTCTGATGTTTGGGGACCCGCACCTATTCCTTCTCTTTCGGGCAGTCGTTACTATGTTATCCTTATTGATTCCTATTCCCGTTATACTTGAATATATTTCTTAAAACACAAGCATGAAGTTTTTCAAATATTTCGGGAATTCCATTCGATGGTCAAAACAAAGTTTGCTTGTGATATTGTGCATTTACAATGTGATGGTGGAGGAGAGTATTCATCGAACGAGTTTATTGCCTTTCTTCGGGAAAAAGGAATAAGTCGACAGGTTTCTTGCCCTCATACTCCTCAACAAAATGGTGTTGCAGAGAGGAAACACAGGCATATTGTTGAGAGCGCGATGAGCATGTTACATGATAGCAATGTGCCCGTTAGTCTCTGGACAGAAGTTTTTCACACATCTGTTCATATCATAAATCGTCTTCCTATGGCACTTTTGGATTGGAAATCTCCCTATTATACTTTATTCGGGCAACATCCCTCTTACGATGAGCTGCGTGTTTTTTGTTGTGTATGTCATATACATATTGATTCATCTCTGCGAAATAAGTTTCAGGACAAGGCTGTCCAGTGCAGATTTGTGGGGTATGCAGATGAATACAAAGGTTATCGATGCTATGATCCTACTAAAAAATGTATTAGGACCTCCAGAAATGTTGTTTTTGACGAACGAAATTTTCAGGTCAATGACTCTGCAGCATTGCCATCTCGAGAATTAGAAGTATATGATCCATGGATGAGCGCAAATCTTTTTGCTAATACAGGAGAAACATGTCAGACAAATTGTCCTTCCTTCGGCTTGAGTAGGGAGTTGAATGACTCACAAATACATGTTGAATCATCCCCAGTTGAGCCACCCCCAGTAGAACGCTTCTCTGGGCAGGTATACACTAGACGAGACAAAAATACAGAGCCGAGGAATGTGGAAAGCATCGCGAATGATCCGGCTCAAAGGCCGTCACGCATTAAGCATCCTATTCAACGATGGGTGAGTTATGAGACCTTCTCCCTTGATTTCCAGTTGTTTATGTCTCAGCTCACAAAATAGGCTGAACCCACTTGTTTTAATCAAGCTCTTCAATCTCGTCATTGGAGTGAAGCTATGAATGAAGAAATGAAAGCCCTTCATGAATGCCAGACTTGGGAAATAGTCCCTCGGCCAGAAGGAAAGAATGTAGTTGGCTCAAAATGGGTTTATAAAACAAAGTATAAGCCTGAAGGAAGCATTGACACATATAAGGCACGACTTGTTGCTCGAGGATTCACACAACAATATGGTGAAGACTACGATGAAACTTTTAGTCCGGTAGTCAAAATGGGTACTATTCGTGTCATCATATCCCTAGCAGTCGATCGAGGTTGGAGCCTTAGCCAGATGGATGTTAAAAATGCATTTTTGCATGGAACTTTAAAGGAAGAAGTGTATATGGAGCAACCTCCTGGTTATGCCGAGAAGGATCCTACTGCCTAGGTGTGCAAACTAAGGAAATCTCTGTATGAATTGAAACAAGCGTCCCGTTCCTGGTTTGAAAGTTTCTCTATGCAAATTCAAAGTTATGGTTTTAGAAGATGCTCTCTGGATCACTCACTCTTTATTTGCCAAAAGGCAGACATTGTTATACTTCTTCTTATATATGTTGATGACATTGTGATCACTGGGAGTTCAGATAATCATGTGCAAGACGTGAAACAGTTTTTAATGAAAACTTTCAAAATGAAAGATTTAGGGGAGTTGAGGTACTTTCTTGGTGTAGAAGTTGACAGACAACAAGACGCATTGACACTCATGCAACAAAAATACACTCTTGACCTTCTAAAAAGAGCCGGGATGACGAATTGCAAACCAGTCAGTACTCCTAGTGTTTTACATCAAAGGCTGAGCTCTGAAGATGGTCATCTTTGTGTCAACCCTACAATGTATAGAAGTCTCGTAGGAATGTTACAGTACTTGACCTTTACCAGACCTGATATAGTTTATGCTGTCAATCAGGTATCCCAGTTTATGCATGCTCCAACAGAGGGTCATATGGAAGTTGTGAAGCGCATTCTACGTTATTTAAAAGGAATTATAGGAGATGTACTTGTTTATCGCAAGAACAATAATTTGCATAGAGGACACGAACTCATCACTTATACAGACGCATATTGGGCAGGGGATCCAGATGAGAGACGATTTGTCTCTGGATATTGTGTATATATTGGACACAATTTAGTGTCCTAGAGCAACAGAAAACAAAAGGCAGTGGCACGATCGAGTACAGAGGCTGAATACAGATCGATGGCTGCAGGCACGACAGAAGCCACATGGATTAGACACTTATTGAGTGATCTTGGGGAGACAATTATTCGATCTTTTCTTCTATGTGATAATCAAAGCGCAATAAACATTGCATGTAATCCTATCCAGCATAGCAGAACGAAGCACATTGAAATTGATCAACATTTCATACGGCAAAAAGTCGAGATGAAGGAGATAGAACTACGTCATATTCGAACAGAAGATCAAGTGGCAGACTTGTTTACCAAGGGGTTAACAGGACGTCAATTTTGGCTATTAAAGAGCAAGTTGTACATGATCCAAAATCACGTACAATTTGAGGGAGGGTGTTAAAATATAGCTTGCGTATGGATCTGGATCCAGATCCATACGCATGGTATGTTAATGAAACACATGCTGCTTTAGTATCATTAATGGCATCCTTGTAATATCTCTGATATTACAAGGATAGTTGTATATTTGCTGTTTTATATTAAATGATTAGGGCTTGGAGGTCGAGCATTATGAGCCGCCCCAGCCATTGGTCTCTCTCTCTCTCTCTCTCTCTCTCTCTCTCTCCCTGTTTCCTGCAGACGCTGTATCAGATATGGAAATCTGATAAGGGATACAGGTGCTATGACCCTACCAACAAGAAGATCAGAATCTCCAGAAATGTTATTTTTGATGAAAATAGTTTTCTAAAAAATAAAGCAGATCATGATTATGAACATATTGACACATCTGTCAATTGGTATGATCCATGGCTAAGTGCTGAACTCATCTCACATGCTACAGAACATACTACTTTGGCTCCTGGAAGCATAAACGATGAGATAGTTTCAGATGAGACATCAGAAACAGAATATTAGAGATATAGAGGAAATGTCTATACCAGGAGGCCCAGAGAACAAACCGATGTACCTACTGGAGAACAGGTGGCATTGTCCAGTAATAGAGAGGGACCAAGAAGATCAGGCAGGATAAGGCACCCTATTGAGAAATGGGTGAGTTATGATAACTTCTCTATGGATTTTCAGATTTTTCTATCCAAGATTGAAAAACACGAGGAACCACTTCGATTTCGTCAAGCTATTCAATCCAACAAATGGATTGAAGCAATGAATGAGGAGATTGAGGCACTTCATGAGTGTCAAACATGGGAGATAGTTGGTCGTCCCCCAGATAAAAATGTTGTTGGTTCAAAATGGGTATATAAGATTAAATATAAACCTGATGGTAGCATTGAACGATACAAGGCACGTCTTGTTGCCAAAGGTTTCACTCAAGAATACGGTCAAGATTATGATGAGACATTTAGCCCAGTAGTGAAAATGGGAACCATTCGTATTATTCTTGGCCTGGCCATTGAACATGGATGGACTCTTAGTCAGCTTGATGTTAAAAATGCATTCCTTCATGGGGATTTAAAGGAAGAGGTCTACATGGAGCAACCTCAAGGGTATGCAGAGGGAGACCCAAAAGAATATGTATGCAAATTGAGCAGAGCTTTGTATGGCTTAAAGCAAGCCTCCAGGTCGTGGTTTGAAAGCTTCTCCTTAGAGATTCAGAACCACGGTTTCCTCCGCTCTCAACTAGATCATTCTCTATTTATATACAGAGATAGATCCAATATAGTTTTCTTACTTATATATGTTGATGATATCGTGATCACTGGTAATGCTCCAGACCATATTCGACAAATTAAAGATTTGTTGAGTATGTGATTCAGGATAAAAGATCTTGAAGAACTGAGATATTTCCTTGGTGTAGAGGTGGACAGACAGGATGGAAAAATGTCATTAACCCAACACAAATACACTCTTGATCTTCTGGCCAAAGCAGGAATGACAGATTGCAAACCTCTACCTACACCTAGTGTTGTCAGTCAAAAGCTCAGTATTTGTGATGGTGAGTTATACCCTGATGCAAGCAAGTATCGCAGTTTAGTGGGCATGTTACAGTATCTTACTTTTACTAGACCAGACATTGTATATTCTGTAAACCAGGTATCTCAATTCATGCATGAGCCAAAGACTGGTCACATGGATGTTGTCAAACGTATTCTTCGTTACCTAAAAGGCACAGTAGGTGATGGACTCACATATGTACAATCTTCGTGGGGGACACCAAAACATGACATAGTGGATTATACAGATGCGAACTGGGCAGGGGACCCAGATGAGAGGAGGTCTGTTTCAGGATACTGTGTTTTTATCGAAAGAAATCTAGCCTCATGGAGTAGCAGGAAACTGAAGGTTGTGGCACGATCTAGTACAGAGGCAGAGTATAGATCTATGGCAGCTACCAGGGCAGAAGTGACATGGATTAGACATCTACTTACAAAGATGGGAGAGAATATCTCAAGTTCGACTCTTATGTGTGATAATAGAAGTGCTATATAAATTGCGTTCAATCTTGTTCATCACAGTCATACTAAGCATATTGAGATTAACCAGCATTTCATTAGACAAAAGATAGCGGACAAAGAGATTGAACCAGTTTATGTGACTTCAGAAGACCAAGTCACTGATATGTTCACAAAAGGCCTCACAAGTAATTGTTTTGGGTATCTGAAGAACAAGTTGCACATGGTTCGATCCCATGCACAACTTAAGGGAGGGTATTAGAATATGGATCGGATATGGATCCATTGAAGGATCCATATCACGTGTATATTTACGTATTTTATATTACTAATGCAGGGTAGTTTTGTCCATGCAAAAAAAGTTTTAACCCTATTAAACTTAACAGTGTTTTAATGCAGCCAAGGAAGATTAGAGTGGCTGCCGATTCTTAACAGGTACCTGAGTTATCTTTCTTCTCTTTCTCTTCTCATTTCTCAATTCTTGCAGCAGTTTTCTCAAACATTTTATCAAGCAATGAATTCTAAGCGATGGATTAAAGCCATGAACGAAGAAATTGAGGCTCTTCATGAATGTGGCACTTGGGATATTGTTCCTAGACTACATAATCGAAATGTGGTTGGGTCAAAGTGGGTGTATAAGATAAAGTATAAGCCAGATGGCACTATCGAGTGATACAAAGCTAGGTTGGTTTCCATAGGCTTCACATAGGAACAAGGATAAGACTATTATGAGACCTTCAGTCCAGTCCTAAAAATGGGCACTAGCCGCATCATACTATCATTGGTTGTTGAGCATCAATGGACTCTCAACCAACTGGATGCGAAAAATGCGTTTCTATATAAAACTCTGAAGGAGAAAGTATACATGGAGCAGCCCACTGGGTATGCAGAAGGGAACTCTAAAGAATATGTGTGCAGGTTAAAGAGAGCTATATATGGTCTGAAGCAGGCATCTCGATCTTGGTTTGACAGTTTTTCACTTGAAGTTGAAAAATATGGCTTTAGTTAGTCTCTTCTTGACCATTCTCTTTTTATATTCAAATGCAAAGATATAGTTACCCTATTATTGATATATGTTGATGACATTATCATTACAGGTAACTCTAATGAACATATTAAACAGGTTGAAGAACTTCTGAATTATATATTCAAGATGAAGGATCTTGGTAAGCTGTGATACTTTCTTGGAGTAGAAGTTGACAGGACTCCTAAAGGCATGACACTTACTCAACATAAGTATACCATTGATGTTCTTAGCAAGGCAGGTATGACCAATTGCAAGCCTCTAAGCACACCCAGTGTACTTCAACAGAAACTCAATTCCCAAGATGGAGATTTGTATGAGGACCCTACAGGATATCGCAGGATAGTAGGAATACTTCAGTATCTCACCTTCACTCGGCCTGACATTGTCTATTCCGTCAATCAGGTATCTCAGTTCATGCATGAACCAATATTGAGCATATGGAAGTTGTTAAACGCATCCTTCGATATTTGAAAGGAACTATTGGAGATAGTCTTCTATACAGAAAGAGTATCCATGGCCATTACATGCATGAACTTCTTACTTACACAAATGCAGATTGGGCAGGAGATCCAGATGAGCGTAGGTTAGTCTCAGAATACTGTGTTTTCATTGGCTTAAATCTTGTATCCTGGAGCAGTAGGAAACAAAAGGCCATAGCTAGGTTAAGCACAGAAGCTGAATATAGATCAATGGCAACTGCTACAACCGAAGTAACATGGATCAGACACCTGCTGACAGAAGTAGGAGAATCGATTTCTAAAAGCGTTCTCTTGTGTGACAATCAAAGTGTTATCAACATGTCATTCAATCCTATCTACCACAGGCGTGCTAAGCATATTGAAATTGATCAACATTTTGTAAGACAGAAGGTCGAAGAAAAGGAAATTGAACAAGAATATGTTTGAACTGTTGATCAAGTTGCTGACTTGTTTACAAAATGACTTATCAAGGATAGATTTTGGATGTTAAAGGGCAAGTTGTTCATGGTTCAAAACCATGTACAACTTGAGGGAGGGTGAAAAGACGTCGTCATTCACGACTGGGTCTGAATCCAGACCCAATACGTTTTATTTTATTTAAACACATGCTCATTAATGGCATGTTGTAATTTTAATATTTTATGTAATGGTATTTTCGTACCCTAATTTTTGTACATGTGTATACTTAATGAAATGCAAGAATCGCAGGCCCTATTGGGTTTTCCTATGCAGCCATCAGAGCCTCTCTCTACTCCCTCATCGTTTTCTGACATCAACAAATATGAAGCTATGGATAGAGAAATCTATAAATGCTAGGTTGTGAATTGAAGGGCAATGCCAGAAGCAAGGAGTAAGAAGAACTCAGTGAATTCAACCAAACAAGATTTTTTTCTTTAGTATCATCAACTAAGTAAAATTTTCTGGTAAATCAAGGAGGAATCACAAGGCCCAAACCCTTTCCTATTTCATGACAAGCACAATACTATTAAATTAACTGCCACTTCAAGTACCCATCAAAATGTGTCCTGTTATGAAGATACTTATTAAATGAAGAAATTGGAGAAAGAAAATGTCCAAGAAATCTCAGACGGTTTAAAGAAGAAGAATCAGTGTTGTGAGCTGATATCATATCCACCGTAAGAATCTTACTATGAATACTGCTGGATTTTTTTTTTTTGGTTCTGAATCCAACAATAATGTATCTACTCTGGAAGATATGACATTCGTTTGCAGCCCTAAACTCATTAAAATACCACAGTAACAACATTTTCAGTGTCTGATTGGAAACTGGCAGCTGAAGAGGCAACTATGAAATCCACATAGCTTCCAAACTTAAAAAATGTATTTGCCAAATCCTGGCCAAAATATTGATGGTGCTCCCAAACAGGCTGGTGGGAAGTGTCAAATCCACAGTATTTGTGGATTTCATACTTCCATCCCCATCAACCTTCGACTGATAGTTTCCAAACAGAACTTAGATGAAGTTCCCGACACCTTAAACAACAATTGCGAGTAAGATCACAGCACCATGCTTCAGTTTAATTCATGAAGCACTGTAGTCAACCTTCAATATTAACAAATTCCTCATTACTTCCATAAAATATCTTCATAATCCTACCAGTATGCAATTAATCACACAACACTCTCGTTTATTTGGGCTTCAATAAAGTAAATAACTTAAAAGCTGCGATTTTAGGAACTAGTACGTGAAAAGTAACCTCATGAATCGATTTCATTCATCACTTTCTATAAATTATCAATCAGAATCGAAACAGATATCAAATGCCTTCGTTCAAAGACTGAAACAAAGAAAACCATCACGTTGGCATCACCATATCAGATTACACGATGCAGAAAACTCGAAACACGACCAATTCTAGCAAACAAAGATAATGGTGAAGCCTCTTTTCATCTCAACGAGCAACATCGCAAACTTGGTACTGGAGCTTTTTGATTATTAGCTAAGATCGTTGCATTTTGGAAGGGAATTATAAAGAAGAGAGCGAACTCACCGACGGCAGCAGAAGAGCAGTGAGTTTTGGTTTCCATTGTGAGTCTTCTTCGAGTGGAGAGGCGAGTGGGGAAGGGAAGACTGTTGATGGGTGAGAGACGGGAGGGGTACGTCCTAAGCTTGGAGGGTAGATGTCCTACAAAGGATATGACACCAATAGTGGATGGGAGGACATCCATGGAGGGAGTGAATTGGTGGGTTTGGTCATGTCCCTGCCATTGGGATTTAAGGCAACGATGGATAAATCGCTTCTTTAATTTATGAAAAAATTACAAATTATCGCCTAATTATTCATCTAATTTAAAAAACAAACCTAACATTTAAGATTTTACAAATAGACTCGGATTAAAAAAAACCATGGCTATATCAAAGGAAAAACAGACAGAAACCAAAACCTGAACTAGTTCCTAAAACTAACTACGCTCTAAATTTTTTCATTAGACCCATTTGTGAAAGATCACAATTAAAAAAAAATACAAAAAAAACTCTCAAAGCATCAACAATACCAACCCAAAAAAAAACGGCTTAAAAAGAAAAGAATGCACGTCCTCTACTTAAAGAAATACAACCACTACCACCAACCTCTATAACAAATATCGCGAGATTTATTGCGAGAAATTGCCTAAAAGTTTAAAATGGCAATTTCTCGCAAGATTTTCAAACCGTGACAAATATCATGATATTTATATATAAAAAAATTATTATCGTGAAACTCCTTGAGATCTTTATTTTTTAATTGTTTTATTTATATATTTTTATAAAAATTATTTTTTAATTTACTTTTTTATTCCGAAGATATTGCCACAAAAATATGAGATTTATGAAAAAATTCAAAATCTCTGAAGTTTTTTTCCTGCCAATATTTTTCCGTTTGCCACCAAGTACCAACTACCAACTATGATTTCTGGTGCTCGCGTATGGAAGGGTAAATCTGTCTTTTTCCATCATCTAACTGATTCTAGTTAAAGCTCGTGAGCTGAGCCAGGTGGGTATTTGAAATCTTTTTTTTACCAATGACGGCCTATTTGTAAAATCTTAAATGTTAGGATGTTGTAGTAATTAGGTCAAATGTTAGGGGGTATTTGTAAACTTTTCTTTATTTATTCAAATATTTTTTTATTTCCTTTTGCAGTTGGCATGGTGCAACGGACTGGCCGTTCACCTTCCCACCATACGTACACCTAATCCTAACCGTTCAAATGTATTTGGTTGAACCGTTGGGATCGATACATGATGTGCAGCGTCATACATGTGACAAGCAAATCATCCAGTAGTCGGCACAATCAGCTTGAACCATTAACTCGGGCACAAACCTTTTGGGGTTTAACTCGTGACTCGGTATGACTCGGCCAGTCAACTCGAATGACTCAGATTTTTTTTATATGTTTTACTCAAATATCATAAAAAAAACGTTTATATCTTTGAAAAACAAAACAACACAACAAAATATTAAAAATATATGAATGACATGACGATTTACAAATAAAATGATAACAGAGTTTAATAGTTCTTAATTTTACAACTTCATTTTTCTTAGTTTTCCTAAGTTTCCCCTCAAACTGTAAACAAGAGAGCACCATATTGATTGCCCAACTTTTAGATTTTATGGGCAGTTAACAATTAACATGATATTTGTTTTTAGAAAATAAATTTTTTTGTTTACAAAAAAAAATCCAAGTGCTAACATGTCATCCCTATGCTGTGTGAGCGTGAACAAATTGTAATATTTGACATGTCTCCTTTAATTCTGCTTATATATAGGGAAACTGAAATATGTAAAATAGTATGAACCAAGATTTTCATAGGATTTTTTGCAATCTTGCATGTGCATTTGCTTGAAATCAGCTATTGAATCATCGTAATTAGATCAAGAAATGCAATTTTGTATGCTTGAATATTTAAAAAAATTATAAGTCATTGATTTTCAAGCCTTAAAAGATCCTTCTTATACATCGTTATCAGATGATCTAAGAGTCTGTTTTTATAAAACCAAACATCGCTGTCAAGTTTTAAAAAAAAATTAAAAAATAACCTATAAAAATTTCGGTGTATACCGGATTACATGTTTTGTTGGATTGCATATTTTGGTTACCCATGAAGTAGGCATGTTGCTTAACTGGGGTAGTCTTATAAAATTCTGAACGTTGATATTTAGAGTGGAAATTGGATGGCTAGGATTAATATATGATGAATTTATGAAGGGATCTATCCTTGTTGAGTAGCTTTCAAAGCGGTTTAAAAACATCTTGTGTGTCGTGCAAGACGCTGTCCTCATCAAATGTGTTTTTCGTAGGACATGTTTTTCCTTAATGAAAAGGATTTATTTTCTTGCATTTTAAGGTTTTATGTGTTTTTTGTATTTATATATAAAAAAACAAATTCTTATTTGTTCTCAAATTACTTTTTTTTTTTTTACTTGGACCCAATTTGAGATCTATTTCTAGGGCTAAAATCCATATTTTTTTTATAAACTTTCATAATTAGATCCAATATGACACTTATTAAAGCATTCATATATAAAAAAAATTAGTAATTCTTATATTTTCTGAAATTACTCATATTTTAAATATTTTTAAAATTTATAATTCAATTTATGATCCATATCCGCAGCTAAAATCTATAATAAACCTTTTTAAATACTCATAAGGTTGGGTGGATCCGGTCATACGATTTAAAATAAAGTTATTTAACCCATTATCCATATGCATTCAAGTTGTCCGCATAGCCTAAAAATCAAAAACACAATTTCTGGTTCAGTTGAAATGAACATTGAACGTAGTACAATTATTACCAATAGTGGACGTGCCATCAAACACACCACCATGAAAAGCGTGAAATCACATTGCATCTCATCCTCCCTCCTATTTTTATGGGTTGTATGAAACACTTATTATTCTGCCATTCTATGTAATAGAGGAATAGAGATTAATGGTTATGGATTTCAATATAAAAACTACCAAAATATTTCAATATAGCCAAAGTTCTCATTTTCTATTTTAGTGAACCAAAGAAGAGAGGGATTGCCCAATAATTCATCAACTATTCACTATAATGTTATAACAGTAGTAAAAACAAATCATGATGCTTTTATTCTCATTATTATATTTTTAAGATAACCTCATTTTGCTAGATTTTCACAAAAGTTTGAAAATCCAAAACTTTAAAGCTCTGTCAAGAGTGAAATTGAGTTGGGTTTGGTTGTTAAATGAAAATCCAAAGCTTTATTTCTCTATACAAACCCTAGAAGTAAGATCCTAATTTTCATATGGATCAATGTTGCATCTGTCAAATCCTTCTTTTTTGGGGAGTTGTATCAGGTCAGAGAGCAAGGTCACCCTGATGCCATTCATCCATTTGATGTTCATAGCATGGATGAACAACACCAGGGTGACATCTGACACCTGAAACCCACTCCTTTTCTTTTTGGATCTCATTTGGATTCAAATCCATAATTTATGGATCAGCATGTAAAAAGCTTGTTTACTTTCATCTTTTGCGGGAACCAGATACATAATAGATCTGGACCCATCTCCACTTAATCTGATCTCATTTGAGTATGGACTCGCGTCCCTAATCTATTGCATACAATTCAAATCTGGATTCATTCAAAACATGATCCGGACCATATCGGATTCGTCTACACCCTCTACTTACACAAACGGCAAGTACATGGTAGTAGGGGTGTCAATGGGTCAGGTTTGACAGGACCTGACCCGGACCAAACCCTATAAGGTCAGCATTTAGAGATAAAGAATGAGGTCCGATTAGAATACGGGTCGGACCTAAAGGGTCCGATTAATATATGGAGCTGGGGTATGGTTTGCAAAATTTCATACCACACTTGGGCCTGACCCGAGTTTTGGTTAAGACCCGTGATTTTCAATGTAAAAAAGATAAAAAAAGATTATTTTACAGGGTATGGACCAGGTTTGGTTCATGTAATTCTTATAAGGTCCGGGTATGACTTCATATAGCAGACCCGATACCATCATTTCCAGACCTGGCACCCGTACATCTATCTGGATCTGAGTTTGAATCTACTTGGGTCCGAACCAGATCCGACCCGTTGGTACCCCTACCTGGTAGATCCAAAATAAGGATCAAGCAGGAGTCCGACCCGAACCCGGACCTAATTACCCATTTTTCATCTCGCTGAAGTGCGAGGGTTTCTACTGCGGATGAACGCCTAGCTCTTCTCTTTCTGGAGTCTGCGGAACGAAGGAAAAGCGATTCCCGCGATGAGGATTCCTCCAAACACTCGCTTACTCAGGCCGTCGCTGTTTCCCACCCTTCGTTCCGAGCAATCCCTCTCGTCCCCGCTGGAGAAGTTCCTTTCCTCGCCTCACTCTTCGTTGCAGTGCGGGAAAATCGCGACCATTTCTATTCTGCCTTCGAATTCGCCAAGTTAGTTTATCCAATCCCTTGCTCTTTCTTTCATCCTTCGTTCGGAATTCTTCGCGTATAAATTCGCCGAGGAATCCCGAATCTGTTCGTGACCATTCTCAATTCTTTCGTTTTTATTTTATTTTTTTAAATCGTTCGTTCTGTTTAAGCTAGGGTTTGAGAATCATGTGTTTATGGATTGATTTGCGTTTCTTATGACTTGTGATCCGAGTTTTGATTGGATTGTGTCATTTGGTTGCTTGTTTGAACGTGGAAATGCGCAATGTGGAATCCGTTTCGTTGGTATATCAGGATGATTTTCTTGTGGGGATGGTTTTCTTGCCTTCTCGTTTCGAGATTCTTCATTGTTTTCCCATTGGCATTGTCGACTCGGAGTTGGAATTTCTTCTACAAAGCTCGCTACTTGGTGATGTAGGTCTTTGTAGGAGCACAGTTGTGCCTCTTTTGAAGGAGGGGAAGATAGGCTCAACGAATCCCATTGGGACAAGGGGTTCGTTGTTTTAGCTTCTTCTATTGTTGTTCTTCTTCTTCTATGCCCTTGAAGTAGGAGGACACATGCTTTTTTATTTATGGTGTGGCGAAAGAGTGTGCGTTTCGCGTGATGCTGTTACACATAACGGTGTCAGTGCCTACGGAACTGTTGCTAATTAAGTTTTTTTTTTTAAAGTTCAAGAATGCCAACGTCCAGGGTAGTTGGGGTGATAGGGCGAAAATGTTGGTTGTTCTTGATAGATGGATAGAAGATTATGGCGTCATCTATTTAAAATTTTCTCCTTTTACATGATGCATTTGTTAAGAGTGACTTTGAGGTTTTTGATTTCCTTGTGATTTTTCTGAATTAGGATAGCTAATTTATGTTTCCCATTTCTTTTGCTGCTCTCTTTTTGCTCAATAGTTGCGTTCGTTTAATTTGATGTACTTGTGGGCCTACAATGCTACTTTTTTTTTGTCATAGGAGATTGAATATGGTGTACCTAGAGATTTAGGTGATTCATTATTCAACTGCAAGCTATCGGTTTACTTTTCTTGGTGTGCCTTCTTGCTGCCCCTGCTCTATCGCAATGCTAATTTTGTTTCACGACTGGTTTTGACATTCACATGTCTTGGGCAGAAGAAACTGAGCGCCTTCTGGATCAGCCATTCTGCTCTACAATTTTGAAGGCATCTTTGAGTACTGATACAAAGACGGATACTACCGGTGCAACAGGTCTTGAAGTTTCATATAAGTACCTTTTTCTCTTTCTATGTCATGGCAGTGCTTTGATTTTCTTGGTTATTTGATTGAGTTGAATGGTATGTCATGTGTCTGCGTGGTAGTTATGCGCATGCATGAGAGCTGACTTTCGAATCGGTACAGTTTTCTCAATATATTAATTTGATGCCCTGAAAGGCCTTCGTGAAATATGCTTATAAGAAGAAATTTTCCAGTAGCATGGATCTGTATGGGAACTGTATCAGATCCTACATCATTGCTCCTGGTTTTCTATAAAATTTCTTAGTTTATTTATTCATTTATTTGAAACAGATCCACTCTTTGTATTGGAAAAACCATAAATGGACATTTAGACTTTTCTTATATAATTTTATCCTCTATTCGTTAGGATATTTCATGCTAGAGTTTGTTTTCAAGCATATTGTTTTTATATTAAATGGTTAACTAGGTTTTCTTTTCTCAAACATTAAAAAGATCAGCTATTAATATACAACTGTCTAACTTTTGTGATTACTTTTAACCATCCGGGTTTCCCTTGTCTGAAAAATGAAATACCATTTTACCCTTCACTATTTTACCAGACCATGGCAAATGAAGGATCATAGGTCCAGGCATATTTTTCTTGTGTAAGCGACAAACTCAAATGCTTACAAACTCAAATGGTCAAATGTAATATCAGAAAAGATGATCAATTGAGTAGTTTTTTGTCATTTATGCATATATGTTTTTGTCAGTTTTATGTGTTGGTTTTTCTTATGTTAGCTATTATCTCCCAATCATTTTTCTTAGGACAAAAGATGTTTTCTTTCTTTTTGCTCCCCAGAAGAGGTTCCTCATCCTCTTGGATATTCTATTATTCTGGTTAATTATGTGTTGCCTTATGATTGACATTTATTTTCTGCCCTCAGACCATGCAGATATAAGGCTTCCTAATCTCAGCCTTTGCATGCATTTTGTACATACTATAAGATTTTAGTACTGACATGTTTGTGATGCTGCAATGCAGAGGTTGTACAGGACCTCTACCTGAAAATGCTCAAATCTGTCGAAGCTCGAACAATGCCTCCAAATGCTTGGCTGAGGGCTATGTTTGAAAGCTGTG